>NW_011888813.1:6592144-6608620 GCF_000151845.1 Pteropus vampyrus
GAAACCAAGAGATGAATATTCCTAGTTTACTATGAAACTGGGAGATAAATATTACTAAAATACAAAATCTCAGTACATCACTGTCTTCCTATAAATTGATATTTACCATGGAGATTATATTTAAAGACTTTCTGTTACAAATGTGTATACAACTTTGTTAGAAACCAATAAATAGACTGCACTAAAATCACAGGATACTACAACTTATGAGTCTTAGAAATTACCTCCTGGAAAATAAAAACTCACACTCCTCCAGAATTTTATAAAATCAAAGTCATGATATTGTCAAACAGCTTATTTGATAGAAATATCGGCACATTAATAACCCGATTTTCCAAATTTATAGGCCAATACTTGTATGCTAAATTTAAAGTCATTATCTTCACTGAGACAGTCACCTAATTTTTTCTAGCATTTAAATACCGGTTGTTTTTTTTTTTTTGCAAACATGACTGCCATGATTTTGCTATAGACTTATTGTCATAATATTTGCAAAATGCTTCTGAGCCAGAATTTTTCTCATAGAATTTCAAGCTTAATTTGACTTATCCTACAAACAGACAAAATAAAATGATATATCCAACAGAAAAACACAGAAGTGAGTCAAAGTCATGTTTCACGACCATGAGTTTGTCTCAGCGCATTTTTTTTTTTTTTGTAGGCTCTGTGGCAGCTTTAATTATAAGATAATAGAACAATACATCTTACCACACCTTTCTCACTCATCCCATTTTCTCACTTGCTTCTCCAGCTGCCAGATAAAACTTTTACACTGTCAGTGGAAGATTTTCTGCCTCCTGACCTTCACTGCTCCTTACTGCCATATTTCATATTGTTTTCCAACCAGTTTGGCTATATTTTCAAATCCACTTATTATAAATATTTTTTTTTGGGGGGGCTATGTTTTAAATGATATTAATTAGATAAATTTCATTTTGAGGAAGTAATTTTTTGTTTTGCTTTTCTTAGGTCAAAATTTTAAAATACAATTTAATCAGGCTCTAGTTAATGAAAGCAGATCAATTTTCTTGAGGACCTTTAAAAGGAAAAGTTAATAGATGCTTTATTATATCATTTTCGTCTTCTTGAATTCTAATAAGTAAATAAGGATTCTCAAAGCTAGGGGTAGAAAACTATACCCTTATGGACAGTTGGAAGTGTCCTGGAATAAGACAAGAGGGTATGATGGAGACGTGAGAAAACTGGAGAATGCTCATACTGCCTGAATTCATTTAAATTGCATTTAAAATTTTAGTTAATTCTACTAATCTACAGTGGAAATTTGTTTCCAAAGATGGCCATGACAATAGCTCACATCCCACATACCTTTCTCAATGAGACTTTATCACTCTCATAATCATAAATGGTATCTTCCTCACCTCCTCCCTTTGAAATTGGCCAGCCCTTAGTAGCTTTCACCGTGAGACTGTAGCCAAGTTAGACTGCAGGGATTCCGAAGCTGATCTTTACAGACTTATAGTTTCTGTTTTCATGCGTTCAGAAAGTTTTCTTGCAGACTACTACCTTGGGACTTCTGGGCTGTGAGGAAGGCCAAGTAGGCCATGTGGAGAGACTGTAGTAGGGAAACCAACGTGCCCTTAATGATAGACACTGCTTTTGCCCTTTCTCTTCCCCTTGCAAAATGCAGTCACGCTAGTAACCCCAGGTGAGTCCAACAGAAAAACTATCCACTCATCTGACAGAATCATAAGAAAAAAACAAATCATTGCTGTTTAAACCTATGTTTGGATTGTTTTTATTTAGCCATTGATAACTGATACATTACCAAACTTTATCTCCTGCAGTTTGTGACCCTTGCTCTAAATCCTTAAGAAACTAAATTAAACCTCCAGGACCTAATAGGATAGAATTATATTATTTTATTTAATTGTTTAATGTTTAGGCAGCTTTCTTTAAATCATAATATAAGCTCTCACTATATGCCAGATATAAACTCATTCTATATAATATGTTTTTGCTGTATATCAATTCAAATTTTCGAGCATGATTTGTACAAGGAAGGTGACAAAGTATTTAAAATATCTTTTTACTGACAAAAGCTGAGTTAACATAGTAATTCGAATGTTAGTTATAAATTCACATCTATTTCACACTGTTTCTTGAATCAAATCTCTGGGTGGTGGAGAAAACAATTTGAATTCCATATAGATTTTAACAGTAGTTTTAATATAAGCCCACATACAAGTGAGGTTAGAACCAAAACCTAATTACATGGAATTTTATATAACAAATGCCTGGTAATCAACTTGCTCTACACATTCTTTCCTTTTGCCCTTCCTTCCATCCTTTGTTATGGTAACCCTGCTTCAGCTAGGGGTCATCTTTCTATTACTGCCGGGTCACGATGGTTTATCGGGCCAACTAATGCTTACCTGTCAGCTCTGTCATGAAACCCTTACTGATTCTCTAGGCAAAATAAATGATTTCCTGTTTTGTATGTCACTCTGTCTTGTACCCGTGTCTATAATATTTATAGACCTATAATATTTATTTCAATATGTTTATTAACGTGTATATTCCTTCTTATAAATTGTAAATTTCCTAAATTGAATGACCACTGTCTGACTCATCTAGAATCTTTAGAATAGAACAAATCCTTGGTCTGTAGTTAGAAATTTAAAATATGCATTTTAAGGAGTGAATAAATGAATCTACTGTTTCCTTTTGTGACTATATATTAATTATAGACATTAATCCTTATCTTAATCAGCCTCAATTATCCCTATTTTCATCTTCCAATCTATATAGTATTATATTACATGCAGCACTATTTCTCCTAGGAGCTTATGAATATCATCCCATCTCATGCTGGGCTGAGATAAGATAGAGTCTCAATTTTACTCCAGAAACTTCCAGCTGAGCTATTTTTTTTTCTTTAGTTCCTTGTAAATAATGTGCTAGTTATTTGTATTAATTCTCACTTAGTTTCAAATTGTCACTCAACAAATATCTAAATGAATGAAGAACTGATTCAGTAAATCAAACAAATCTCAAGTACTTTGCTTGTTTCAGTACACGGTAGCTGCTTTAGACAATAAGACCCTCATCAGTGATTACGATCACAATTATAACATTATCCTGTTGGAAAATGTAACGCTTTTGACAATTATTATCTTATTACATAATTAAATACACCTATCTATACAAGACTATTACATGATGCATTATTTTTCTGCTTTATATTACTTTAAATTACACAAGTGATACGTGATTTTTCTTTTCTTACAAAAATTTAATCTATAAACTGCAAAATATTCTTTGAGTACCCCCTCAAATTCCATTTCCTTTACTTCCTCTCTAGATATAGCTACTGTCAAGTTGTATATTTCTTACTATATCTGTAAGACATACATACATGGTTAAGTTCAATTAAACTCATTGTATTTATGTACCTGTCATTTTGCCCTGAGAAAAAGAAAGACTTGAAAAGCAAATTCTATTAGTGGAATGAGAAGACATCAAATGTTAACTGTATATTTTCCTTGAGTACACAGTTAAAATCATAAAATCTGCCAGTCATAATTTTGAAATCGTGTTTTTAAAAGCCCACTTCATTTTAAATTATATATATCACATAAAAGAATCCAGATATTTATGTTTTATGATAGCTTGCTTGGATGTAGTCCAAAAGGTAAAGTGGGTGAGTTTATAGTCTCCTAACTAACAACATATTGAAACAGCATGGTGTAGCAGCAACGATGTTAAGTGTGCTTGTTTGTTTTGCTTTTATCAAACGTTAACATCTGCTTTGCAAGAGAGACTTCTTAGGATTTCGAAGGACAGCTATGTTTTACATTCCCAAGTCACCTTCTCCCCCACATCCTAGCCTCAGACATTTCCAGAACCTCTTCTACCAGGGCCTCCTTGGTCTTAATTGTGAGAACAATGGGGCTGTTCATAAAGAGCCACTCACCCCAGGAGCCCCGCTGGCTCCTTTATGGTTTCTGTATGAGCTTGACTGATTACCCAAGGAACATATACTATACCTTGTCAGATTGCTTATTAAGGAGGTTGGGACTTGATTTTTAAAGAACTGAGAAGAATACATTTTTTTTTTCTTAACTGTTCCATAATACAGTTCCTCTGGGCACATATTACAAAAGACTCAAGGTGAGGCAAGTACCAGGTTGCATTTAGGCAGAGCGGAAAAGCACTGTACATTGTGATGAAGTGCTTTTAACATTTCAGTTTAACGTAATTGGATTCTAATAGGAGGTTGCTGTCATGGAAGCTTTTCAGTCAAGACTCTTATCAAAAATCTTAGGTCACTTACATTTCTCTTTGAAAAGCAGATTTTATTCCAAATGCTATCCTTGGGGATAACTAAATAACTAAAAGACATATCGGCAAACCATAAGCAAGAGAGACTTATGTAATTATATTTACATGGATTTTACGGAATGTATGTATACATACATGCATGTGCATGCACACACATACACATGCACACATACATACAGATAGACAAATAAACATACACATATTTATTTTTATGGAAAATATATCTTCTGTTATTAAATGACTGGTGCAGGGGATGATGAACACTATTCACTATTCAGTTTTCTTTTTTCATAATTTGCAAAAACAAGCAACTTGAAAGTATGTAACAAAGTTAGATAGATACATGCTCGATATGTTAGATATATGATTTATACTATATCAGCAAAATCACATACATTTGTCTATTTTAAATGAAAACAGTGGAACAGAGGTTCAGGGTAGAGATGAAATTCCCAGGAATTTAAGAATGTCGTTTCAGATTTTGAAATTAGTTTACTATGTGGCTTTGGTCATTTTCATTAACTTTCTTATATCTCTTCCTGATTCCTCAAACGTAAAATGGGATCAAATATTGGATAGATGTTAGCAGGTTATATGTGAATCACTAAATAGATATTCTATGAAAATAGAGATTTTCACCCATAAAAAACTTAAGTGTCACATTTAATAAAAAATGTACTTACTATTCCATTTCTCCCTGGCAAATAAAAATATGCCAGGCAAACAGTCATCCAATATCAGTTTCAAAAAACCTCTTTCCATCTATTTATAACGTTATTGAGTTTTAAAATGTATTTGAACAATTATTTTATTTTGCACATTCAAACATTTTATTTTGCAACTGGAGAAACTGAAATGCTCAGAAGTTTTCGTATCTTTTAGGCAGTGAAGTGGAATAATCAGAGGAACCGTATTTCTGGACTCAAATGGAGGCCTAGCTAAGTAATATTTGAATAAACTAAATGATACAGTTAGAAGTCCTTTAAGAAGAGCACTTTGTGATCTTGTGGGGACTTTCCATTACTTATTCATTTTTTCAAAAATAGTTCATTCTAAAAGCTGGGGTAAAAGTAAGAAATGTTATTTCAGCATAAAGTCAGTAGATTCTGTGTATTCATTATTGATATAAAATACATTTTCCTTTTATGATGTGACCAAATATGACAGACATGTTTTGAATACTAGCTACCAGAATACCACTGTAATGAATCCTGCAGAAGCTTAAAGAATAGTCTACCCTTTTAAAAACTAAGCAGAAGAATCTTCGGTCTTTTAGAAAACTAATAATGGCATACACAAAAGAAAGAAAATAATCAAGATTTGATGTCATGATTTACCTCTATTAATTTGAACTCTCCAGATAAGAGTATCTATTAAAAAACTGATAGCCTACACAATATAGAGCATGTGTCATCCAAAAGAGATGTGGTTTCCAATTGTGTATTCCTTACTTATGAGCTTTATGACCTTACACAAATTACTTAATCCTCCAGATGCTGAGATTCTTCATCTTTAAAATGGAGTCTAAATTGATATTAGATATATTAAAACTAGTAATAGGTCATTTTCTCTCCAAATTGATTCATAATGTGAATCTGATAGATTCAAGAAGAGGTCCAAAACAAGATGAATGAGACTGACTTCCATTTAAAAACATTTTAGAGAATGGATAGAACATTAAGTAAAAGAAGAAAACCTTAGAAATTACAGAGTAAAAATAGATTAATTTAAAATAAATAGCCATTAGACTGACAACAGACATCTCAGTAGCAATAGCATAATCCAGAAGACACTCAGATAATATCTTCAAAATGCTCAAATAACCCAACTTTCATTTTAGAATTCTATGCAACTAAACTGTCTTTCAAAATGACAGTGAAATGAGAGAATGGTGCACAAAATTAGAATGAGAGAATGTGACTAAAAGGTCATTATTAAAATAACTTTAAAGAATGAACTTGAAGAAGTAAATCAAACTAGAATGAAGAATGAGATATTAAGAACAGTAGTGAATTAAAAAAACTTGTAAATGTAAGATCAAAAAAATTTTAAAAATAATAAATTTTGGTTTCAGCTTTGACATGTAAAGAGCTTGGAGTCATTACTCTTGTTCTAGCAACATCAACATAAAATCTAAAGTGTCACATTAAATAAAAAATGCTGAATAACAAAAGCTAAATAAACCAAAAATCAATGACTTTTCTTGGAGAATTGAGATTGCAGACAAGCTACTACCCCCAAACCTGAAGAGAGGCTAATTCACAAAGTTATAGCCAAAATCTGCTGGCCTAGAGCAGAAGTCACTATTGCCATAAACTGGTAAAATTTACCATTTAAATGTTAATTTTGATAAATTGCTGGAGGAAGAGTATGGGCTAACATGAGTGAGAAGCTCCCAGAGGCTGCAGTCCTAGAGGAAGCTAGATGCTTTGGTGGGTTTTACTTTCAGGAACTCCATCCCCTTCACAGTGAGTATCCCAGAAAGAGCCCCTTCTGGCTCTGGCAGTGGAGGAGAACAATGAGCATACTTAATGATAAGAAACACTACATTTCCCCCTCAGTCTGGCAATAAGGTGAAGAAGTCATCTCTTACCACTATTATTTAATATTATACTTAAAGTCCTAATTAGTGCTATGAGAAAGGAATCAAAATGTATATAGATTGGAAAGGAGAAGTAAAAAACTGACTTTGCCAAAGATGACATAATTTTCTATCTGCCAAATCTCAAACAATACACACACACACACACACACACACACTCCTATGATTAATAAGCAAGTATATAGTAAGTTTACATGAGACAAGGTTAACATACAAAAGTAATTTGCTTTTCCATATGTCAGCACACTGAAATTTGAAATTTAAAAGAAAAAAACCATTTACAATAGTCTTCGCCCAAAAAAGATTTAGATATAAATTAAATAAAATATGTATAAAATCTATATGTAGAAATTACAAAAATTCTGATGAAAGAAATTGAAGATCTCAATAAATACGCACATATTCCATGTTGATGAGTTAAAAGACTCTATTGTTAAGATGCCGATTGTTCCCACATAGATTTATAGATTCAGTGCAACCCCCCAAAAGTCCAGCAAGATATAGATGTTGACAAACTAATTCTAAAGTTTATGTGGAAATACATAAAACCTAAAATAGCCAACATGATACTGAAGAATAAAGTTGGAAGATTTCATATAAAAATACAATAATCAAGACAGTATGGTATTTCTGAAAGAACAAACACATAGATCAATAGAACAAAATAGAGATTTTTGATAAGACCAGCATAATAGACAATATAATAGCAAGAGTGTTGAAGACAAAAGATTGAAAATACAAATAAAATTTTAAAAAATGAAAAGATATATAACTATAGCTAAAATGTAGACTAAGAAAATGAAAATATAAATTTTATTTATGCCCAAGAGTTGAAAACCACAGATGAAATGCATAGTATCCCAAAAGATTCAACTTACCTAATCTAAATTTTAAAAAAATCATCAGTTCCAAAAAGATAACTGTTGAAGGTTTGAGTCAATACTTTAAAAAAAAAAAAAAAACACCTCAATCCAGATCATTGTTAAGATGAATATTCTTTTTTATAGCCAAATGCTTGTGCAAAGTCTTCCGGAAAATATAAAGAAGGATTTCCCTCATTTGTTTTATGCTACTCTTATAATATTTATAAATCCAGACTAGGATAATATATTTAAAAATTCATTAGCCAATATTAGTAAACTAAATGTGAAATTATATACAAAATATAATACATCATAACTATGCTGAATTGTTCACTTAAATATAAAAGTAATTTTACTTTGCCTCACCCATTTATAAAAAAATACTGTGGAAAAAAATAAGGTGAGTATAGAAAGTAACTTCTTTAACTTGATTGTTCAAAAAATTGCAAAATAAATGATTAAATGTTAGTATAATATTATTAAAATAAATATATAGTTGTACTTTATGTATATGCATGTGTGTGTGTATATATATACATATATATATATTGTTTTTACTCGTTAATGCTATTTTATTGTACAGCCAATGCTTACAACATAGCCAGTGCAGTAAGAAAGAAAAAAAAAGCAAAAGAAATAGCTTTGGAAGAAGAACAACATTATTATTAATCATTAGAGATATAGCCTAAACAAAATCCAGGAGGATATATAAGAAAAAAATAATAAATTTCCTTGGTAATCTCTTAACTGAAACACTTAGGTCCATATGTTTCAGGATTAAGAATGTTTGAGTTTTAGAAAGGTAAAAAGGTGCATAATCATATATTATGTAACATTCTCAGCAGATTGGGAGCAGCATTCCATAATCAAATACATTAATGCTTTTCAATGAAATCTATGAATATTCACATTAATTAAGACAAAGACTGTAAATAGTTTAACATCTGTTCAGATCAGATTTGGCCTTGAAATAAGATTGGGTGCCAAACTTAGTTTAAAAACTCAGTATTTAAAGCATTTTTAATTTCATAATTATGAATAAGGGATTATGAATCTGTTGCAAGAATAGAGTTAAACACAATTGCTATATAAAATTTAAATATACAAAACCCAATTACATTATTTTATATTAGCTACAAAAATCATAAAATATAATTTTGATAATTGTTTACAATAAAAAGCTATAAAAATAACTAGGGATCAATCCAGAAAAAATACTACCAACATATCATACAAAGAAAATTATTAAAAGTTATTAAATTTTAATGACATAAAAATAAAGCTCAAATACATTGAAAAACATCATATTCAGGTATAGAAAAACTCAATAGTGCAAATATTTTCTTTTAAACTAATTAAGCCAGGAATTCAAAAGAATAATGCAAATCCAAAGAGATTTTTAGGCAGAATTTGACAAATAGATTGTAATATTTACATGAAAGAGCAAAAAGCCTCGAATAGGTAAATTAATTTTGAAGTAGAAAAATGTGGAGCCCTTACCAAAGCAAACAGCAAGACTTAAAAAGTTTGAGTAGTTAAGAGATGGGTAAAATGACCCATGATACAGAGTAGAGATCCCAAAAACCAACTCTCCATATGAGAGAAATGTGACCTTATGAAGCAAGGAAGAAAACATGATCTATACAAACAACAGTGTCAGCCAAATTTCTTATCGATGTGGAAAAAAAAGAAACAACCTCATAACAACCACACATTAAGTAGATAAAAATCTGCCTGTTAAAAATATTTTAAACACTAAGAAAAAAAATATCTGATCATATAATTATGGGGCAAGGAAGGATTTGATTAATCTGATACAAAATGTATAATATTATAGGAAAAAGTGATAAATCTGTGTTAATTTTTTTTTCTGAATTTAAAACACTATGAACATAATTAAAGAACAAACTGCAAATTGAGAGTAGGCATTTACTCTGTATGTAACTCATAACAAATTAATATCTTTATATAGACAAACCCTTCTAAATCAATAAAAACAAAATAAACAATCCATTAAAACTATGAGAAAATAATATAAATATACAGTTCAAAAAGGAAGAAATTCAAATTGCCAATGAGCATGAGAAATGTTCTGAAAAAATGTATCTGCAGAAGGTAAATTCAAATGATGAGATGTCATTTTATATCCAACAGATTAGCAAACACTGATAGGTCTGACAATACCAAGTTCAGAGAGGACTGAAGAAGCAATGGTTGACACACTGCTGCACAGAAACGGGTAAAAACTTTTAGTGGCCTTTTCACAATATCTAGTGAAATGAAAGCTGTGGATAACTCGTAACTTGTAACCTGTCAGTTCTATCCTTAGCATGGACCTTGGGGAATCTCTTGAACACGTGCACAAGAAAATAGATTTAAAAAGTGATCGTAATAGTATTGGAAATCATAGGTAAATTATAAACATTTTTAATATCCAGCAACAAGAGAGTGGCTACATTTTGAACAACAGTAAAATAGGATGAAATGCAGTGATTCGAATTTATAAACTGGGGCTTCATTTGTTATAAGGCTTGAAAATGAAAGACAAGTTATCGAATGAAAAAGAGCATGTGTAGAAAAATATATACGTTAGATGATATGTAACATTTGTTATAAAATATAAAACATAAAAAAAATAAATAAATGTAATAGATATATGGTCATATATTAAATAGATAAAAGATTTTATATTTAATATAAAATTTAACTTAATATTTAAATTTAATATTTAACATACATTTGATTTATATTATTTATATCATTAAAATAATAGATATTTTCTGTGTTGTATATTATATTATACATTTTTTTAAAAAAAATCTTACTCTATGCAGCACTGTTCTAAAGGCTGAATTGTGAGTAATTGAAAGGGTGTCCTGGCCGAGAGTCTCTTAGTCTCAATTAGGCAAAGTTGTGATCTACCTTAATCTTCCCAAATCCCACCATGATGTCTCACCTGTCTTGAGTAAATAACCCCTCAGGTGCAACTAGACTTGGCATCCTTTTGTCCTCCTCATCTTCTAATTTCTTTCTCATGGTTTCACACCACTTTATACTCCTTATGTTGAAATGCATATCCCATATCCTCCTCCAGCTACACTGAAGGGAATGCCTAGGTGCCATAGCGCTCGTAAAAGTGCCTATGAGCTGTAGCTATGGTAAAAGAACCAATCTTAATAATTACTTTGGTTTGAAGTCTTTATGCAATTTCATCTCTCTACTCTTTTTGATTCTCCTCATATCTTCGTGTAGACCCAAGTTCTTATCTGGTATTATTTTTCTTCTTCCTGAACAAGTCCTTTAACATTATAGTGCAATCAACTCCTGTCGGTTTTTATTCTGAAATTGTCTTTATTTGGTGTATCAGTCAGGGTTCTCCAGGAAAGCAGAACCAATAGAATGTATATATTTAGAGAGGAAATATTTATTTTAAAGAATTGTCTCACACAACTGTGGGGGCTGGCAAGTCCAAAGTCTGCAGAGCAGGTTGACCCACTGGAGACCCACAAAAGAGCTGATGTTGCATACTTGAGTCTAAAGTCAGCCTAGAAGCACAATGCCTTCTTCCTTGAGAGTCTTCAGTCTTTTCTCTTAAGACCTTCAACTGACTGGATGAGGCCCAACCACTATGTAATGTAATCTGCTTCACTCAGTCTATGAATTTAAAAGTCAATCACTTCTAGAAATTACTCTCACAGCCATATTTAGACTGCTGCTTGTCTAAAAACTGGGTATCATGGTTAACCAAGTTGACACCTAAAATTAACTATTATATTTTGTCTTCATTTTTTAAAGGTATTTTGTGGGTGTAGAACTCTATGCTGACAAGGTGGGGTATTTGTTTTGTTTTCTTTTCTTTCAACACTCTAAAGCTGCCTTTAGTTAGTTCCTATTCTACATGGTTTCTAGGGAGAAATTTTTTGACATTCTTTGGTCTTCTATATGCAATGTGCCTTTTTTGGGGGGGGGGCTTCTTTTAAGATTTTCTCTTTTTCACTATTTTCAACAATTTTATATTACTTGCATTTCTTCTTCTTAGATTTTTTTGTGCCTGTTGTTTATGCACTGTCCTCCCAGAATTCACATGTTGGAATCTTAATGTTCAAGCGAAGGTGTTAGGAGGTGGGATTTTCAGAGGTGCTTCGGTCATACAGATGGAACTCTCATGAATGCCATTAGTGCACTTATAAAATGAATCTCATACTGTTCCTAGCCCCCTCCACCATGTGAGGACACAATGAGAAATCTGCAACCTGGAAGAGGGCCCTCACCAAACCACAATGGCATCCAAATCTCAGACTTCTAGCCTCCAAAACTGTACGAAATTAATTTCTGTTGTTTATAGCAATCCAGTCTTTGGATTTCGTTATAGCAGCCTGAATGGACTAAAACATGCAAGTTTATAGTTTTTATCAGATTTGGAAATCTTTTAACTATTACTTAAAAAATATTTACATTCTACCTCTCCATTCCGTTCCTCTCCTTGTGAATCTCTGCTTATACATACATAAGAACGATATTATTCCACAGTTCACGCTCTTCAGTCTGGCTCCAATCATTTTTCTTTCTACGCTTCATTTCAGATGTTTTCTAAATGCAAAATGGTTAAGTAGATTAATTTCTTGGAGGCATTCTGAACTAGGTCTTGGCAGAAATGGAAAAACAGAGAAAGTTTAAGACGCAGGAACCACTGTTTATGACCATTAACTCTCTCAGCTTCCACAGGACTCTGCCTTCATGCTCAGCTCTACCTCAGTGGGAGAAATAGAGTAAGCCCATAGATTTATATGTTCTGCTGTTCAAGACATCTCTCTTGGGCGAGTTGTCACCACCCTTCCCCCTCCTTTCTTGTAGGCACACAATCTCTGTTAACTGTTCTCTGAGAACCACCTCTATCATTTTAGTTTGGCTAGGTGACGAGACGCTTTCTCTATGAGCACAGAAATCCCCACAAAACCATAACCACTGTCCCTCAGTACACCCAAGGGACAATAACCAGTTCAATTCTTTGCCATACTTTTTAGAGAAGGTCATTCTTAGCACTGCTTTGTGCTCAGGTTTGCATATGAACTTCTAGTTCCCAAGGGAGTTCTACTATTTGTTTGATAATTAAGGTCACTAGTTAAAGAAATTCAAATCTCCCTTTTTTGAGAAATATTGAAATGCCATTATCAATACTATTGAGTTGATATTTTATTTTTCTCTATTAGGCAGTATTTCTATTTTTGATTACTACTTGCAATAAATCCAGATTAAGGGACATTAATTCAAAATTGTATTTTAAATGTGAAAATGTTAACATTTGACTACTTAAGACAGAAGTCACTTCCTAATCCTTAGTCTTCTCAGAATTATTATTTTGGAACTAATTAATGGTTATGATACAATAATAATTGATCCCATGGTACACATACCTTTCCAGTGCAACTCATTAGAATAAAAACATTTAATTTGATAATCAACTAAAATACCATTTAGCTAATAAGATGCAGCATCATTTATTGGCTTCAAAGTTATTATATATGGCAGAATACTAAATAGCTAACTAATTACAGGAACATTCGGTAATCCTTTAATCAATGTGTCTTCACCTTTATTTATATAAATCTCAATTTGGTCTATGTTGCTTAGAGTTCATAATACTGTATTATGATTATTATTATTAATATTATTACTTGGTTGCTGTATTATATTTTAATATAACAATAACATAACATCAGAGGACAACATTATAATCTACCATTTTATATTCTAAATGCACTTAGGTAAAAAAAAATCAATGGAGAAAGCAATTTCTTTCTAAATATTTTAAATATTTTCATACCATTTTGTAATATATAAACATCATGAAAAGCATGTTAATGAAATAATGTGCAGCAATGAAAAGTCAAAATGATCTTTCTCATAAAATTATGTATTTTATATCATTGCTTACTTCTTCATTCATCTCAAAATATGAGATATTACCCTTTGGCTTCATCACAAATTTCTGAAAAAAAAAGCATAGTATTTCCAATTTACAGATAAGAAAGTGAAGTCCCAAGAGGTTAAGTTACTTGTCCTAGTTATTAAGTGGTCCAGCCAAGATTGATGTTTTTGCCTATTTTATTACAAAGCTTCTTCACTGTACCACTATCCTTTTCTTCATATTTTTGCATGCAAAATATGCATGCAAATAACTTTATTTTATTTCTAGGAATTTTAGGAAAAAGGAATGTAATTTGGGGGGGAGGGGGTTAAGGATTACATTGTTAAATTGTTCTCAGTTGAAGGAGGAAAAGGAAGTGGAGGAGGAGGAAGGGAAAAGCAAGAACAAGAACAGGAACAAGAAGAACAAGAGTAAGATGACTTCTTCCATCGTAGCATCCATATCCCTATCTTATCTTATATCCTGATTAACATATTTCTTTCTCCTGTACATACATAGGCGTCATAGCTTAATAGCCAATGTTTGTTTCGACCAATTTATTTTTGTTTTATCCCTTTATCCGTACCACTTTTTTTGTACTGGATTGACCAGACATGGTGAGATCATGAACTTTAAGTTTGCATCTTAAAACAAAGTTCCCTAGGGTAATGTAATATACTGATTTGGAAACACAAAGAACTTATTCTAGAAATGCTGATGGTATTTTCATCAGAGTACTGTTAAATAATGTGTATGTTAGAATCATGAAAGTCACGCTCCCTGATAGTCTTTGTTCATTATAGGATAATGAAGAGTAGAATTGAATTAACTTGACAGAATAATAATTATCAATAGCAGATTTACAATGCCTTATCATTTATTACATATCAATGTGCTTTGAGAATATAATTTTATTTGATTCCACATTTTTAAAAATATGAACATTACAATATATCTCATCAGTAATCCAATCAAAAAAGCCCACAGAGGTTCAATGACCAATCTGTGAATCATTTAGGACAACTTTTGACTTCTGTTTCAAGTTTTTTATCTGAGAACATGTGACTAACCCAAGGTCATACAACAAGCCAATTAAAAAACCAGTAAGCAAATGTCAAATTTTGTGTTCTCTCCAATATCTTAGTTTATTTTAATTGAATTCTAGAGTTAAAAGGCAAAAATCACTTTAAACAAATGTTAAAAACCTTCTGGAATAGAAACGAACCAATTTCTTAGAGAAGAAAGGATTCAAATCATTTTCATGAACCTGACCCATACTGAGACAATTCTCTTAGAACACAGACTTTGAGGTGAAAACCTGACAATTTGTTATATTACCAATTTAGAAAAATCATCTCATCTTCTATTGATACAATGCCAACCTGTCATCTTACAAAAATTTTCCTCTTATTCTCTCAGATCATCCAACATAACAACTGTTTTCACTCAATCTTTCAGATTTGGGGGGCAAGGGTTAGAGGAAAGCTGTTTATTTTCTGTTAGAAATCTTTTGAACCTCTTTTTAAAAATAAGGGTAAGAACTAGAATTCATAGGCTGGAAATTACCCAGATTAATTCCCCATCACCTTTTGTTGCAGGAGCATAGGATTTTCTCAATTCTGTGGAACAGAATACAAGTTTTGTGAAACCAAATGTTACTTTATTGGCAAAATGTGTCGTGGATCTAGTTCTTCCACAGAAACACATTCTTATTCTTCATAGCAATAATATCCATTGTTATATTACAATATTGCAGTTAATTTTATAGATGCCTAGCTCTCCAACTACATCCTAATATTTTAATATTCTTAAATGTCAGAACCTCCCTCACATTATTTATAATGTTTTGTATATAGTTGAGGTTCAATATTCAAAATGAATGTTTAGGTTATATACTTTAAAAAAAATCTGTGCTTTTCTGGCAGTTCTTATTACTGATACTTTATGCAAGAAATTGTGACATATCCAACTGGTCTATCATACAAATATACTATCTGTGTAGTACATTCTGTGATGATCTTTCTGCCACTTTCTCATAAGCAAATTTTGCATGACCAGTTAGGAACGAGAAGACTGAAAGAGCATATATACTGTTAATCACCCATGTGTTCTGCCCCATTCTTCATCAGAAAAGATATTCTCACTAAGGATCAGATCTTTTTGATATTATTATTTATAACACATGAGCATCCATACTAGTTATATCTCTGATATTATAAGAGAGAGAGTAAAAGAGAGAGAGAGATAGGGTGCTTGTATGTGTATGCTGTATTGTGAGTTTGTTCAATGCAGAGACCATGCTGTATTATTGAGAATTCTCCAGAGAAATAGAACTAATAGGATGTTCATAAGTTTGTGTATATACTGTGGGGGTGTGGGGGGGATGCAGGAGTGGGGTGGAGAAAAAAAAGAGAGAGAGAGAATTAACACTTGCAATTGTGGGGTTCGACAAGTTCAAAATATGCAGAGCAGATTGGTTGGTTGAGAACCTAGGGAGAGGTTGATGTTGTAGCTCAAGTCCAAAGGCAACTTAGAGGCAGAATTTACTGTCCCTCAGAGATCTCGGTCTTTTTCTCTTAAGACCTTCAACTGATTGAATGAGGCCCACTCACATTACAAAGAGCAATATGCTTTACTCAAAGTCTACTAATTTAAATGTTAATCTCATCTGAAAAATACCTTTATAAAGATATGTAGATGCTATTTGACTCAATATCTGTGTACAATAGCCTAGTCACAATGACACATAAAATTAACCATCACACTTGCCATAGGTATTAATCACCCACTGTATTCCAAAC
>NW_011888813.1:6610562-6616308 GCF_000151845.1 Pteropus vampyrus
GCACAATCATTTCTTTTGAAAAGGAACAAAGTACTAAAAGTAAATCACGAAATCTCTCAGAGTACATAAAAATAATAAATATATAAAAATAAAACAAGATATGAAAATATCCTAATGGAATTTTGAAATGACCCTGAAGCTGTGTTCCAGAGAGATTCTGAGTGACTGGCATTATTCTGACACAAGTGTTCTGTCACACCTTCCCTCATTAAGACACAATTGCATAAGGCTGCAGGTTGTGGGGTGTTAAATGAAGAATCTGTGGTACAGTAATTCGTGCCCTGTATGGTGAGAATGGCAGCAAGGATGTGTTAATTATATTTATTTTTTATATTAATGTGCTGGGTAAGAAAATAACAAGAAACAAATGTCAGAATCCTGTTGATTTTTTTTTTGTACCCCTCAAGGTAGAAACATGTTACATAACCATATAATAGAAAAAAAAAAGAACTATGTGTTGTCAGAATTGATATAAAGCTTACTCCTGTAGGAGATGGAGAAAAACCTACATGATCATTTTCGAAGGAAAAAGTTAATCAGGGGAAAAGTTAATCTTGTTTTATGGACCTGTGGTTAGTGAAAGGATTAAAGCTGTGGAACCATACCCTAAGCATTTCCTTTAAACATCAGTTAGCACAATATACTTATCCAGCTGTCTAGGCCTGCATGGAAACGAGACAGACAACATGAGGTGACTGTTCTTCGCTGCTTTATTAAAAAAAGAAATTACCTTTTTTAGTTTTCCTCTTGGACATTATCTGTTATCAGACCCATACTTGGTAGCTTTTCTTTTATCTGATAATGACTTTCCTGCCAAACTTAAATGAAATTCAGTAGTTCACAGATCTTAATTTATTAGTTTTAACTCTGTTTCAAACCCAAGGATCACATTATCTTTGTCCTATGTAAAGAAAACCAATGGAGAAACTGAGTTACCCCAACCCCAAATTTCTTCACTAACCGTATGAAAGGGTGTCTTGTTCCATATTAAAAGTACATTCTTTTAGTTTAAGGTGCTGGACTGTGAGTGTGACAATGGAATATGGAGAGAAGGCAGAATAAGGATTAGAAAACCAAAGCAAAACTAGGACAGCCTGCAGAAAAGTTGGATTGTATGCGGCATAAAAAGGTAGAAAAATGTTGAGTTAAGCTGTGTACAAATACCACTGCATGGAATAAGACTGAGGTCTTACAGTCAGTGGCTAACAAAGCTCAGGTTCCAAAGTTCAAAAGGTTAGAGGGGCTGTGAACTGGAAAATCTATTGCAAGCAAATGGCATGATGAAAACATGCCCATTTAACCATTCAACGAATATTGGCTATTGTCACTCTGTGCCTAAGTTCTCAAGATAACATTAAAACACACCTTCTGCCATCAAGAAGTTCATAGCCTAGCTAGGGATAAGCCAATTAATAATCACTGAATATGGTAGGACTATGAAAGGGTGCTAAAAGAAATAGTAAAACACCCTTAACCTAGCCACCTACCCGAGTGATGCCATTTGTGGTGGGATAACTGGCTTCTCACTTCAAGCTTTATGACTCTGATTCATTCCTCACCAAGGTAATCTTTTAAAAATATAAATTGCATCAAGTTACTTCCTTGATTAAAGTTGCTAACAATTTGCAGTAATTCCCTCAAAAGCTTTTTTTTTTTTACCACCCAGTCTAAATGTTTATCTATATCTGCTATAGACTGAATTGTGTCCTCTCAAAATTCCAGTGTTTAAGCCCCAACCCCCAGTGTGATGCTATCTGAAGATAGACCCTTTGCAGATTTGGATAAGATTATGAGAGTGGGACTCCCATGATGTGAATTAGTCCTCATATAAGAAAAGACATCAGAGAATGCTGTCTCTCTCTCTCTCTCTCTCTCTCTCTCTCTCTCTCTCTCTCTCTCTCCGTCTTTCCCTCCATCCTTGCCTCCACAAGATGAGAATTCGGAGAGAAGGCAAACCACCTGCAAGCCAGGAAGAGACTGGTTGCTGGAGAATCAAATCAATTGTGACCTCAATCTTAGATTCGCCAGGTTCCACAATCATGAAGAATAAATTCCTGTTGTTCCAGACACCCAGTATGGCATTTTGTTATGGCAGCCTGAATTGAATAAAATATGTCTATATCTATGTCATCTTATAGGTATGATTGTTTAATACCAATTTTCAGCACTAGATTCTAAGCTTCATGAGGATTAGGTCTGTGTATGTTTTACATCTGTGTTTGTTGTTATATCTATGCCTTTCCAGGAACCCTCTTACATAACTGTTTCCTAGGAACTAAGCAGATTCTAGGAGCTTATAAAAGATACAGTCCTTGTTCATATTGTTCAGTCCAGTCACAGAGAAAAAATAAACGAATAAATGTAGATTGCAATAAATGTTGGGAAGAAAAGGTGTAGGGTGTGTGTGTATGTGTGTGTGTGTGTGTGTGTGTGTGTGTGTGTGTGTGTACATGTATTAGTTTGTCTATATAAATGTGATCATGTCAAGCAGGGGGAGAGAGGCAGGGGAACATTCCAGAAAAAGAAAGCAGTATCTAGAAATGCCAATGTCTTCACCATGAAAGAGAGGAGACCAATATGAATGGAACATAGCAAGTTCTTCTTCTAAGAATGCCCCAAAGCACATTATTTAAGTCTATTTAATCCATGAGTTAGGATTCTCAAGAATTCTTTAATAAGAGTGTGCTGGTAAGTTTATGTTATGGAAAAAGGGTTGATTTTATTGGTTTACAAATCATGGGAGTTGATCGGGGACATTTATTAATAACTGATATGTGAAGATGTCATGATAGGGTAACAATTGATTGTACTGAATTAATATACTATATACTTAATATTGTCTTATGTATGGGGTGATTGCTTAAAAATAAAATACATTTCTATATTCATTAGCAAAGTACCACAAACTCTGAAGGTTTTGTTACCAAGTGTATGGCTCAGTAAATGTAACGATCAGGTGATTCAGAACTTTTTACATATCATTGGAGTATTCAATAACAGTTGACTATCTATAAAAAAAAGTTTATCGAGGACCACAAAATGAAGAGATGGTATATTTTTCTTCCATTTCTTTTTTTTAGACAAGAAAATCTATAAATCAAGTTATAAATTTGTAATAGTTTTACAAAGTGATTACATGGTGAAATGTGTTTTTTTATTATTATTATTATTATTATTATTATTATTATTACTATTACTATTGTATTAGATTCAATGATTCTCTTCAAGAGACAGATTGAGAAAGTTCTTGTGTTGGGGTTTCCTGACTATTAAAACTTAATGCTTACTTAAACAATTAAGGCTGAGAAAATAAGAGTTTAGGGCTCCAACAAGTTGCTTGGTTACAGTTATCCACAAAGAAAGGAATTCAGAAAATTATTCATAGAATTCTCAGGCCTCATGTAAATATTGCTTAGAGTCTGAAAAGGGCATTTCTTACAATACAGGGAATTGTCTAATCATTCCTAGGTATATTGCATTTTGTATGTTTTCTTTTGTACATTTAAAGGTATAGGAAGTACATTCATATCGACAGGTTTGAAGTAAGTTAATAAACACTTCATATTCTCAGTTATATTCAGCAGAAATGGCATCAAAACTATAAACACTATAAATGAGTACTGTAAGTTATGCTAAAATATGCAGATTATTAGAAAATTTAAAAATATATGTGTGTGCATTAATTTTTTGTTTGAGTTTTACAAACATTTCAAAATTAATGTTTGCAAAATTCCAGGAAAACAGGCATGTTCTTGGATACAAACACATATTAGTCAATAGGAAATTGCATACAATCTGAACCAACTGCTTCTCATTTCTGGGAATTATAAATGTGTCAACAGGTTTATGATACTGACCACTTTGCAGACAATAGTAATAATAGCAGCTCACACTCTCTGGGTACCAACTATGTTCAAATCTTCTTTTAAGTGTTTTCTTTTTAACCTGCAATGCAAAGAGAGTGCTGCTAATACCATTTCCATTTTACAAATGAAGAAACAGAGACAGAGAGCTTAAGCAGCTTGAACAAGGTCAAGCCAGTAAGTGGTAGGTTTGGGATCTAAACATGGCAGCCTGGCTCCGGGGTATAGGTTCATTAATCATTACACTTTTCTGAAAGCAGGTCAGAAGACAAATGAATGAAGTAGAGGGATATAAAAATGAATGAGCTAGCACGTGAAGACTTATCATGGTGTATAGTACAGAGTAAGCATAAGATAAATTCATATGGCATATTATCATGCTGTGTTATGATTTTAATAAGTCTAACAAATAACTACATCCCCTAGAATATTCTCTTAAGCACAGTAAGTACAAAAAGACAGAACACTCCACAAATAGCGAAAACCATATTCTACATGCTTTGTGCATATTAAACTGTTTAATTTCTGCAAAAATCTTATGAATTTGGTAATGTTTTCATTTCACTTAATGAATGTGAAATCAAGTTGAGGCACAGAAATGTGAAAAAAACTTGCCTGATGCCACACTATTAGTATGTTTTTGAAATTAAACTTTAAATAAAAGTGATCTAGCTCTAGAGTTTGCGTTCATAATATTATATTGTACTTCTTAAGGTATTCTAAGTTTATAGCCCATTAGTAACCTAAGTTTACAGCCCATATTAGCCCAATCAAGTAAATCAAAAGTCCTTCTAAGTTCACAAATGCCTTTATGACTACCAATGATCAGAAGCTATGGGTCCAGATTTCAAATTATGACTTACGAATGACCATGAATCTATACCAAGAACACACATGATTTCCTAGAAGTTTGCAAAGATGCTTAAAGCACTTTTAGTGAACATTTCAGTTTCCATTCATAGTTTGGTGCAACGTTCTGCTAAAGCACGTTGTTTTCAACGGTATTGATCTATGAGGTCAAGCACACTTGAATAGAAAGGACAACAGAACACATTAGGCACACTGACACTCAGAAGATAGATTCAGTCTTTAGCAAAGTTAGCGTAGTTTCTTATCTGTACAAACAGTATAATTTGAGGGGACCAAAGCTCCCATGAATCTTTCTTTATCTGCTGATGTGCACTAAAAAAAACTTATCATTCAGTTTACGATTTTTAAGACATATTGTCCATTGTTATAGCACCATTTTCCTCTATTCATTCTTCCATCTGTTGTAGAGCTGGGTAGAGGTGAGTGTGAACTACATTTCCCAGAATCCTCGGTAGTGGGTTGTGGGTTAGATTAAGCCAATGAGAGTCATTCCCTGCATGAGGAGGCAGATGAGAAACCAAAGCCATCCTTGCTCCCAAAGCAGAAGCCTTGGCTGTTCTCCAGTAATCAACTTATCCAAGCACTGTCGGCCTCTGATGTGATCCACTAGCTTTCTCTGACTGCAGCACCCACTGGTTTTCTGAAGGCTACGGGCAGCTTCCCTGAGCTTTACTCCCCAGCCTTCAACAAGCCTTGACCTTCTAATACTCTGTTTTAAATTATTCTCTCAAGATACTTAGAATGGTTGGCTTTTCCTGATTGAACGCTGACTAATAAATGCATTTATTCATTCTAAAAAGACCAATATTATTATTACTTCATGTTCGTATGTCACACATCAGCTTGCAGAAATTTTTTTTTCCAAATTTATATTTTAAAAATCTGTGAAGTGGATAGAATAGACATTATCTCCAATTTATACACAACTTATCTGAGCCCAGATTTGTCTGTAATTTTTGTAAGGAATGATTTAAAGAAAGCTAGTAACGAAACCAGTACAATAACTTAGTCTA
>NW_011888813.1:6616563-6619399 GCF_000151845.1 Pteropus vampyrus
ACACACACACACACACACACACACACACACACACACACACACACACACAACAAATAAACTAGTACCTTAAAATTTAATTTTAAATTATATACATTTATACTTCTACAATCCAACTTCCCCGTGAAGATAATATAGAAAATAATGGAACATCAAATAAATCAGCCGTAGCACCTCTTAAATGTGGTATCTTTTTAAAGTTCTCCCTTTTAAAAATATCATTGGACTGTTTTCCTACTGAATTAAATAGTGAAGACAATAAAATTGAAAGCTTAAAAGTGACTTTTAATTAGCAAAACTTTCTTGTTATTGTATTTAGCATTTCCATTAGAAGAGGAAAGCCTTGTGGAAATATTTTTAATGCATATTTGTTTTTCCTTTGAAAATTTATTTGACTATTACCGCATATGAATTTTTTATAACAATATTGCTTTTAAAATTATAATGTTGTATATCAAACAGGAGAGTCGCCATCATATTAGTTGCATTGTGTTTGCAAGAAAACACTTTATAAAATAGATTATCAATTATCAGTAAATTTTCTGCATTTATTGGTGGTTAAAGGTGGTAATTTTTCTATTTATACATTCATTATTTTATCAATCATATGCTTTTCCTTTCTATTCTCATTTATTTATTCTATTACAAACATAATTATTCAAAATAATTCAGATAAATTTTCCCTCCTACGTAACCACAAAGATAGTGTGAGAGGATATATTTTTTTCTTCCTTGTTTTAATTAATTTGCAATTCATATAAGTTAGATTTCATTAATAGGTAGATTTACTATATGTTTCATCACAACTTAAAGCCATTTTAGAAGTAGAATTAAAAGAGTCATTTAGAAACACTAAACATTTTCGGAGAAATAGAAATCACAGTGGACACTAACAATCCAATTGGTTTCACCAGACAGGTCTATGCTGCTATAGGCTTTGACTGACATCTTCAACACAGCTTCCGGAAACACAACTTCATTGGCTATTAATTAGAAAGTCTGAAAGATGGTAGTACGTTCTGGTTAACATTGCAGTTACACTAATAGACTCACATGGGCTCCTTGAGTTATGAGATTTCATTAAGACTTCTTACCTAAATTGATGTTACAGTTTAGAATACATTGACTAGATTAATTATCAGCAACCACAATAATAGCAGTACTACCATTCCCTCCTCTACCACCCAAAAAACAGTGAATAAGATTTATCAAGAGCTTCTTATCTTTGGTCTCTGACCAAATGTTTTACATGTACTTATATGAATCTTATGTAGTTCTTAAAAAAACCCTAGCAGGGTTGATGCAGGAGAAAAGGAATGACAATATGAATATGTTAGTTTCCTAGGACTGCAGTTAACAAATTATCACTAACTCAGAAGCTTAACACAATAGAGATCTATTCTGTCACAATCCTGAAGGCCAGAAGTCTGAAATTAAAGGCATAAGAAGGACTGGATCTTTCTGGAGGCTCCAAGGGAAAATCTGTCCCATGCCTCTCTCCTAGCTTCTAGTGGCTCCCAGTAATCCCTAGTGTTCTTTGGTTTATAGTTGCATCACCCCAATCATCACATGGCCTTCTCCTCTGTATCTCTCTGTGTGTCTCTGTGTTTCTTTTCCTTTTCTGTCTCTTATAAGTATACTTGTCATGGCATTTAGTACTAACTCAGGATAATCTCTTCTTGCCTTAATTCCATCTACGAAGATAATTATCTCAAATAAGTTCACATTTTATGGTTCTGAGTGGACATATCTTTTGGGTGGCCACTATTCAATGTACTACAGTGAATATCCAAATATATAACTCATTATTTTCACCAACTTGACCAGTTCAGCAGGAAGAGCAACAGGTCAACACAGTAATTATAAGTTCTCTTTGGTACCCATGCTCAAATAAACTCCATTTACATACTGATACCGAGACTATTTCCCTTCATTCCTTTGACCCTTTTAAATACAGCATAAAGCCTTCCAAAACTTCTTCTAATATCTTTCATCCTCTATTGGAACTACTCAAACCATAGATAGCTCCTGGCTTCACCTCTAATGAATGTTTACAATATTTTAATTTTTTTTCACTATAGGAAGAGTCCCTCAATGCCATGGCTATTGAGAATGAGCACAATATAAGTAGAGAAGTCCAAGTTGAGCTCTCTGTTCATTTATTCCCAATACCAACTGGATTTTTGCTTTCCTTCCTATTTGTAATTAAAGAATGTCTTAGAATTTATGAATTTCTAAGGTCTTTGTACTTATTGCTTTGTTTTCACTGACTCCTACATTCTTTTTCTACTAACCAACACTAATAACTTCCTTTCCTCCAAAACAATAGATTCTCCTCTAATCAATAGTGAGAAACCAATAATTTTCAGTAGAGAGATGGATGAAATATCAAAAATATGTCCTTGTGGTTGAAAATAATTTTATTACTAGTAGGTGTTTTGTGTCAAAAAAAAAAAGAATAATGTTGTTGCTACATGAAAATAATCCCCCAGTTTTTTTGGTTCTGTTTATAAATTTCAAATATAATTGTATAAATGCAGTCATCTGGCATTTTTTGTGTGTTGCAATCCTTATAAAAAGTACTATTTCTATATGTTTGAATGTGAGTTCAGTATTTCTTTTATTTAGATTGCTTTTTAAATCTAAATTTTAAACCCACTTAGAATTCTATATTTAATTTTAATACTTATATTTTCTTGTATAGTAATTATAATTTTCAAATGCCAGCTAGAAAACAAGTAATATATAAGAACTCATTGATTTGTCACTTGACACAAAACACTTCCATCAAAGTAAAAAAATATAGAAGTGTTTAAAATTATATATAAATAATTTATGA
>NW_011888813.1:6624059-6626148 GCF_000151845.1 Pteropus vampyrus
AGGTTTGAAAATTTGACTACAGGAAATAAAGCTTAGTAACTCTGTTGAGGGTCTTGATGTTTTGATAGTTTCATGAAGGCCAAGTTCAGAAGAAAATGAAAATTGAGACTAGACAGCAAAATTTCAAAACAAAAGAGAAAAATTCTCATGAAAGAACAGGATCAGAAAACATCTTAAAGATCATCACGGTTGTTCACATCATTTTACAGGGAATAGAGCCATGATTCAAAGAGTTGCTATCACCAAGGATATAATGTACAGCACAGAGAATACAGTCAATAACAAAACTTTATGCAATAGCAGAGGGTTCCTGAACTCATTGTAGTGACCACTTTGTCAGGTATATAAATGTGAATAACCATATTGTATACCTGAAAGTAAAATAATATTGTATGTTAACTATAATTTAATTAAAAAAATAAAGTAAGAATGTCAAATAAAAAAAAGGAAAAGAAACAAAAAGTTACCATCACTTGTCAGCTTCACAGAGTAAGTTATGGACAAAGGCAGAATGAAGCTATAAATCTTTTAATTCCTACTTTAAAAATCTCTCCAATATTAGAAACTTTTTTAAAGTATCTGCTGTTGCTTTAAATAAAAATGCTTTATTTTATGCCTAAAACTGATTGCAAAATAAGCTCCCACCTGACACATTCTGAGAACTAAGAATTTCTAAATCACATAGAACTTCATTCATAGAGCCCCAGCTTTAAAGAACAATATTCATGGGAGGGAATACTCATACAAAAGCAAATAAATATCCATGCTATTATACAGCTGATTTAAAATTTGGGTACCAATGGTACGATAAAGAAAAAGAAATTTCAAGATATGTGAATAAAAGAAACTATTCTTTAAATCCACCAAGCATTCAATTAAGTATTTTTTAACTTGTCAATTGTGAAATTAATTCAATTCGCCACTTCAGTTCTAGCAAAAAAAAGTCCTTATTTCTCTTCTTTTCTTCACGATGCTCTTTTCTGTACAATCTTAGCAATTTCTATTGGCTTCAATTATCATCAATTCATTTACAACTCTTTATATGTATATTTCCACCTGTCTACCATTTTTTTTCTTTCATTCCAGACCCAAATGCACTAGACTCTTCTACTTGGTATACCTATAAGTGCTTCAAGTTGAATATATTAAAAATTGAGAACATTATCATCTCCTCTCAAGGCATACTTTTCCTTCCTTGTATTTCCTATGTATGCCCTTTGATAAAAGTGTCATCTTGTACTTCTACCATTGTCTCACATTTCAAACCTAATCACATCTGTTAATTCTAACCTGAAATAGTTCTTGTTTATCCCCCGCTTTTCATTTCTACTACCTCTATGCGACTCCAGAAACTCATCCCTTTCTATGTGATTTTTGCATTTTCTTCCCATTTCTCAGACCCGTTTCTCTTACTCTCTTCTCTAAAGCCTTCATATGATGCCCCCCACTATCCAGTAGAGCAAGACTGCCTCTCCTTTATGTTTCCATAACAAGCAATCTGTTCATATGTCTATTGTACCACTTATCACACTGTATTCTAACTAGTTATTTGTTTTCCCAAATACTGTGAACTTCCTTAGGTCAGGAATTGTATAACTCTCCTTTTTGCAAACAAACTGGAAACAACCACAGGGTTTAGGAACCAGATAGATTTCAGTATGTGTTTGCTGAATAAATGAATAATAATGAATAGGTAAATGCATAGATGAATGAAGAGATGATGGCTGAATCAAACACAGTCCCTTGACTTTTTATCTCAGGAACAGACTACAGAAGGAAATAAGTAGACAACATACCCAATCCTGACACTATCGAAATAGCCACATACGAGATATGATATCAGGCAATCAAAAGGGCTCTTTTTCAGAAATACTTTCCTTTTGATCTCTTTGGTGCTCATAAATCTTTAAAATAGGACAAAGATTTTCATTATATAATTTGGGGAGAAGATAATTTAAAAAATACTTTAGTCACTAATTCATAGTGCAATGTGAAGTTAAGGATCAATAACATCGAAGTTAATTTTCACCCTTTATGGAACATTACTTTAGATCCAGTCTGCCTGAGTTTAAGACCCAACTCAGCACTG
>NW_011888813.1:6626198-6628333 GCF_000151845.1 Pteropus vampyrus
CATCATATTTGATTTGCACTTCTCAGGCTCTGCCATGATGAATAGGAAGAAACCAGTAATTGAATAAATATGAGGAGATTTAACATCCTGTATTAGACACTAGGAGGACTGTCATATTGGTTGCGACATCGATTGCCAACTTATGGGATAACAGCAGAAAAGGTGTCCAGCTAACCCAAAGTTTTATGACAAAGAAGGGTTGTCTCTTGCTACTACATTTAGATTGTTTTTATTCATAGCAATTTATAACTAAAACGAGAGACAATCCATGGTCTGCCTAGGAGAATTTTGTTATCATTCGAGCAGCTAAACAAATTGTCTGTATCATCTCATCTATATTTTCTGAATTTTCTTACCAAATCTGCCCCCAGTCATGATCTGGTCCTGCCAGGGACTTCTCCTTGCCACAGAATACAGAATGCCTACTCTGTATGGGCACATAATATAGAACTTGCTAAATTGAATAACCTGATTTCCTTAGTTCCAGAAATCTCATTTTTGGGACAATGTCAAAGCAAACTCGAATGAGGGTTTAGCAATGATCATGAGGGTTTGGTTACCAGGGGGCATTTAACACATTTAACACTTTTCCCTCATTCTTGGCCAAGTATTCCTAAACCAAATCAGGAGTATTGTTAACTCGCTACTGATTAATGCGCTGGACGATGTAGTAATCAGCTACCCAAATGAGCAATTAATCAGAGTAGTGAGAAATAAATGATATCTTCAGAGCACGTTTTATGGCAGTCTAAAGACCTAGTTTGTCATTAGAGTTCTCATACCAGAAACGAAGTGACTATTAGCCACAAATCTACATAATCGGTCATTTCACACTTGATCTTTTGAGTTATATTTTCCTCAGAGAAATCAGGCAATGCTTTTGCAGTTACAAGAAAAGAACTAAAAGTATATATCTTGGAGATTTATTATGAGCAACTGGCTCACATGAGTATGAAGCCTGAGAAGTCCCCGGATTGCTGTCTATAACCTGGAGTCCCAGGAGAGTCAGTGTGTGTAATTCAGTCTGGGTTCCTCAGGGCCGGGAGTGTCAATGGTGTAAGGACCAGAGAAGATGAGATATTCCAGCTTAATCAGTGAGGCAGGGGGAAAAAAGTGGTGAATTCTTGTTTTGTGTGCCTTTTGTTCTGTTCAGGCCCTGGATGGATTGAAAGATGCACCTTACACTGGGAAGAACAATCTGCTTTCCAGAGTCCATCAATTCAAATGCTGATCTCATCAGAAATGCTCACAGACACACCCAGAAATAATTTTTAATCTAGACATCCCTTGGCCAGTCAAGTTAACAGATAAAAGTAACCATTACACATATTAATAAATAAAACACTGCAAATGCCAAAAATCCAAGATGATGGTGATGGTTAATCCATCTGAGTTAAACTCTTATTAGAACACATTCTATGAAAGCAATGGGTATAAGGGTAGCCTTTGCATTTGTTCTATCTCAAAGTCCCTTCAAATGTTAAGACATAGTCATTCTTATCTCTTCTTTAAGATCACCTGAGTTTACTCTTGAGAGCTCTTTATATTTCTGTAGTATTCCAGGAATTCCTGGAAGAAAGATTTAATTTCAGAATGTTGGGAAATCCTGAAGACCCTTTTACTGAGTAAATGCATAGATTCCAAAGACCCCTGGGGCACAGCAGACCAGGGCCAACTCTATAGGCAGAAAGCTTTGCACCTTTTTCAGATTCCAAAGTTTTAGAATCAAGAGGCCTGGGCCGTAAAGCCAGGCTTGCTGCCAAATGGTTCTCAATTTCAAGCAAAGCTGGTAGAAGTTTGACATTGAATAAATATGAATTAAAATTCTGGTTTCGGTTTTTTGAAGATGGATTCCCTTTGGCAACCTCCTGTTCTTTATGCTTTAGCATCCTCAAGTGTAAAATGGGACAAGAATACCTACTTCACGGGGCTTTTGTGAGTATCACAGAGCTTTAGGTTCAGATTATCGGTCAATTACAAACCTTGTGGAGAACAAACATTATTGCAGATATAACATAAAATGCCCTCGGACTCTGAAAATATCTACAACTTCTCTGCATCAGATGACTCAATGCACTGTGCAGATCCATAACTCCAGGGCTACTGAGGTTTCAAGCATTATGTTAATATAAGAG
>NW_011888813.1:6633498-6635797 GCF_000151845.1 Pteropus vampyrus
AGGAAATAAGTAGACAACATACCCAATCCTGACACTATCGAAATAGCCACATACGAGATATGATATCAGGCAATCAAAAGGGCTCTTTTTCAGAAATACTTTCCTTTTGATCTCTTTGGTGCTCATAAATCTTTAAAATAGGACAAAGATTTTCATTATATAATTTGGGGAGAAGATAATTTAAAAAATACTTTAGTCACTAATTCATAGTGCAATGTGAAGTTAAGGATCAATAACATCGAAGTTAATTTTCACCCTTTATGGAACATTACTTTAGATCCAGTCTGCCTGAGTTTAAGACCCAACTCAGCACTGTAACAGTTTGACCAATATATAGATCTTTCTGTGCCTTGACTTTCTCATTTGTAAAACAGGAACTATCATAATGAGACTATTTTCCTAGAAATTTTATCATAATGATAAATCTCAGTAAGTTAATATATACGTAATGCTTGCAGGAGTGCCAAGTACTTAGTCTTTTAATAAACTATTATTTTTAATTTCTGATAATTAATAATTGACATTAGGACTTTTCTGGAGGGAGATTTGTAATAATAGAAAGTGAGTCTTACGAGAAGGTAGATTGGGCCGCCACAGACAGGACAAAGGCTCAAAGAAGATAGAACTGGGACAGTCGAATGAAATCTTTCATCCCTTGAAGTGTATTTGAGCCTCTACCAAAATCCAAAATTTGGCACAGCAATTATCATATCATTTAATTTTCAGATAATAGTAGGACAGTTTTTTACAATAAAAAGGTGAGGTGTTGACGGAAAATGGCCAAGACCCAGTTTTAAAGTAGCTTGCATTTTCTGGAGGAAAAAATATTGAAGAAAAAATTATAAGACATGCATTCACACTTGAAAAGGAAATAGCCACTGTTAAAACAGCAACAATGAAATCTGTAAGTAAAGATGGAAAATATGAAAAAAAAAGACCCAAGAGTAACTTTCTGTGAGTGACAAAGAGGGAGGAATGTCACTGAAAATGTCAAACATGGTTATAATTGTGTAAAAGGCCATTAATCTAGTGGTATCCTGTGGAAGAAGAAAAACAATCTTTTGCTCAAAGAGCAAGGATTCTATGATCAGTTTTCACTTTAAAATATAAAGGTATCCAAATAAAGTGGAGAGAAGAAAATAAAAGTGGATCAATAGCAATGAAATTCTTCAAGAGATAAACTGAAAGGCTTTTGCAGTTCATTGGGTTGATTTTGGTTGCATGAATTCCAGAGTTATAAAATAACCTGCCATTTATTTAAGTGTTACTTTTCCATCACTCTCTTTACACAAATGAAGATAAGGAAACAGGGCATAAATTTCTCCCTTTGCATAAAAGACCAAAATAGTTGTACTAAGGACTTGGTCTGTGTTCTAAATTTGTGTTCATTACACATAGGAAAGGCTTTCAGAGACCTAACTGCTCTCATTTTAGATCCTTGTCATTAACACCATTCAGACTGATCTGCTTCCTTTTCATACCATAAGAGGTAAATTAGCAGAAAATTATAGGAAGGTTGGTGGAAGTATATAATCTGTATAATATTTATTCAATGTATAAAACTGCATATATCATATGCAATGCATACATATAAATCTATAATATCTGAAATACATAAAGATAACATGACAAATCAAATCAAAAGAAAAACAGAAAAGAGCTATACAAAATAAAAATAAAAATTCAAAACACACAAGCAATCTTGGACTAGTTAAAGCAGGGACATTTACTTGCTGACATCTCTAGTTCCCAAAGAGCACTGCCATATTATTTTGGAGAATAATATGATAATGAATATTCACATTTACAAACTTTAGACTTCATGGAAAATTTAAATTATGAAGAAAGAATGCAAAATATTTAAGAAAGATTTCTACTTTTTTACTAAGTTTTGTATTTCCTTTGTAGAAAACTCACCTATATAAAACATTTCATTTGAAGACGATGATGGAAAAATGAGGTACTATTGTATTTATGAGGGCTATTATAATCATGGCAAGATTTTAGATTGTCTTTCTCATATTCTAAGTATTCAAAAATAGCTGGGTTGCTTTAGCTCTCTGTTATGGTCACTTTTAATAAGGAATAGTAGTTTAGGCATTTATTAAAAACAAATAAGCACTATAGATTATTAATTTGTAATGCCTAAATCTTGAAAGTCTTTATTAAATTTAATTTAATTAAAACAAATTCATTGAAATTAAATGATGATAAAGATTATTTCAGTAAAACATCTCGTAATGAAGACCTTCAAATAGTTAAATGACAATGATGAGGGCACCATTTCCCCAACCTCTAA
>NW_011888813.1:6635847-6637867 GCF_000151845.1 Pteropus vampyrus
TCACACTTGATCTTTTGAGTTATATTTTCCTCAGAGAAATCAGGCAATGCTTTTGCAGTTACAAGAAAAGAACTAAAAGTATATATCTTGGAGATTTATTATGAGCAACTGGCTCACATGAGTATGAAGCCTGAGAAGTCCCCGGATTGCTGTCTATAACCTGGAGTCCCAGGAGAGTCAGTGTGTGTAATTCAGTCTGGGTTCCTCAGGGCCGGGAGTGTCAATGGTGTAAGGACCAGAGAAGATGAGATATTCCAGCTTAATCAGTGAGGCAGGGGGAAAAAAGTGGTGAATTCTTGTTTTGTGTGCCTTTTGTTCTGTTCAGGCCCTGGATGGATTGAAAGATGCACCTTACACTGGGAAGAACAATCTGCTTTCCAGAGTCCATCAATTCAAATGCTGATCTCATCAGAAATGCTCACAGACACACCCAGAAATAATTTTTAATCTAGACATCCCTTGGCCAGTCAAGTTGACAGATAAAAGTAACCATTACACATATTAATAAATAAAACACTGCAAATGCCAAAAATCCAAGATGATGGTGATGGTTAATCCATCTGAGTTAAACTCTTATTAGAACACATTCTATGAAAGCAATGGGTATAAGGGTAGCCTTTGCATTTGTTCTATCTCAAAGTCCCTTCAAATGTTAAGACATAGTCATTCTTATCTCTTCTTTAAGATCACCTGAGTTTACTCTTGAGAGCTCTTTATATTTCTGTAGTATTCCAGGAATTCCTGGAAGAAAGATTTAATTTCAGAATGTTGGGAAATCCTGAAGACCCTTTTACTGAGTAAATGCATGGATTCCAAAGACCCCTGGGGCACAGCAGACCAGGGCCAACAATATAGGCAGAAAGCTTTGCACCTTTTTCATATTCCAAAGTTTTAGAATCAAGAGGCCTGGGCCGTAAAGCCAGGCTTGCTGCCAAATGGTTCTCAATTTCAAGCAAAGCTGGTAGAAGTTTGACATTGAATAAATATGAATTAAAATTCTGGTTTCGGTTTTTTGAAGATGGATTCCCTTTGGCAACCTCCTGTTCTTTATGCTTTAGCATCCTCAAGTGTAAAATGGGACAAGAATACCTACTTCACGGGACTTTTGTGAGTATCACAGAGCTTTAGGTTCAGATTATCGGTCAATTACAAACCTTGTGGAGAACAAACATTATTGCAGATATAACATAAAATGCCCTCGGACTCTGAAAATATCTACAACTTCTCTGCATCAGATGACTCAATGCACTGTGCAGATCCATAACTCCAGGGCTACTGAGGTTTCAAGCATTATGTTAATATAAGAGCTCAGTAAAGTCAAGGTAACCCAACCCAAGGATTCTCTGTGCATAAAGGAAGTGAAATGTCCTCAAAATCATTATGAAAATCTCAAACATTTAAATCCACAATATCTACTTTCGGGACTAGTAACAGCACAATTGTGGTGAAATTGCCCTCGAAGGCACTTTTTGTAGTTTTCCCCTTCCCTTCCACCTGGCTGCGATGCAACTTTGTCAATACACTAAATCATTTTGGGATCTACTGGGGCATATTCTGTTCCATGGCAAAGGTTATGCTATTTATTCTAATGTCAAAAAGGAAGCTGGTGAAATCATTGTGGTCCTTCCACTATCTAGTTATAGAGACCTATTTCTCTTTAATTTCTTCTAAATCAGTGTTTGTGTACTGATTATATCAAAATGACATTTGAGACTTCCAGATTTTGTCTTCTTCCACAAATAAATGGGTGTGAAATGGGTGTCCAGGCATGTGCATTTTGAAAAAAAAAAAAATCCACCTATAAATTTGAAGTGCATCCCTGATTAAGAGCCAATCGTGAAATTGAATTGGCCCAGCCTTTGTAAATGATTTTTTAAAAGGAAAAACTCAGTTACAATTTCACTGTTTCCTGAATTATAATTTTATGTTGTATACACTGGCAAAATCTTTAATTTTCAGATTTTATTGCGTCGCTATCATTTTACTTTTGAGCAACCAGAAAAAGTCAGGGAAAAAAAAA
>NW_011888813.1:6637917-6640203 GCF_000151845.1 Pteropus vampyrus
CTTTCAGAGACCTAACTGCTCTCATTTTAGATCCTTGTCATTAACACCATTCAGACTGATCTGCTTCCTTTTCATACCATAAGAGGTAAATTAGCAGAAAATTATAGGAAGGTTGGTGGAAGTATATAATCTGTATAATATTTATTCAATGTATAAAACTGCATATATCATATGCAATGCATACATATAAATCTATAATATCTGAAATACATAAAGATAACATGACAAATCAAATCAAAAGAAAAACAGAAAAGAGCTATACAAAATAAAAATAAAAATTCAAGACACACAAGCAATCTTGGACTAGTTAAAGCAGGGACATTTACTTGCTGACATCTCTAGTTCCCAAAGAGCACTGCCATATTATTTTGGAGAATAATATGATAATGAATATTCACATTTACAAACTTTAGACTTCATGGAAAATTTAAATTATGAAGAAAGAATGCAAAATATTTAAGAAAGATTTCTACTTTTTTACTAAGTTTTGTATTTCCTTTGTAGAAAACTCACCTATATAAAACATTTCATTTGAAGACGATGATGGAAAAATGAGGTACTATTGTATTTATGAGGGCTATTATAATCATGGCAAGATTTTAGATTGTCTTTCTCATATTCTAAGTATTCAAAAATAGCTGGGTTGCTTTAGCTCTCTGTTATGGTCACTTTTAATAAGGAATAGTAGTTTAGGCATTAATTAAAAACAAATAAGCACTATAGATTATTAATTTGTAATGCCTAAATCTTGAAAGTCTTTATTAAATTTAATTTAATTAAAACAAATTCATTGAAATTAAATGATGATAAAGATTATTTCAGTAAAACATCTCGTAATGAAGACCTTCAAATAGTTAAATGACAATGATGAGGGCACCATTTCCCCAACCTCTAACTGTTCTCCCCCATTCAACATAAAGATACAGGTCCAAAGGAGCCCTTTGATTTATTTGAATCAATCAAGCAATTTTTGGAGAAAAAGAACAATAGGACTAACGTCTGTTATAGATCTATATTGTGAGCTAGGTATGGCTGAGACAAATAAGTTTTCTACGAAAGAACACAAGCAGAAATGCTTTTGTCAAATTCATGCCTGGCTTGTAAGGTCCTCCCAGGGATCACCCCCCGCTCTTCTTCTTCCTCTGGAGATACAGACCATGGTAAGGTCTTCCCTGGAGAATGGTGGCCAAGCAGCAAGACCAAAGAAGCCTGGGTCTGTGTGTGATTACATGGGAAGGGCTGTCCTGCAGACATGAACACCAACTCATTACTCTTACACGAGTGAACAATATCCATGTGTTAAATCAGTGACCATGACTATGTGTGATCATTGCCTAACTTACCCTAACTAGTTGAAATGATTACTTAGAGAGTTCAGAGTTAGATAAACTTGGCTTTCAGTCTACACTCCGAATTAATTAAATATGTGGCTTTGAGCAATTCTCTCAAATGTTGAAAGTCTTCACTGCTTCATTTTTAAAAAGGGGAAAATAGTACTCCATACCCACTTCAGAGTGTCATCATGTATTTTAAATGAGATAATACTTGCTAAAACATTTAGCATGATGCCTAACAACATAAGCAAGAGTTATAATTAGTCTGGTAATTAAGTACCATAAATACTATTCAAGAGAGAGAAAATAAATATGTAAATAGCTTTTAAGTCTATGTATATAAGTGCAGAGTCTCACCTCAACGTAACCCAAATGGCAGTTCAGTTTTCTCTACTGGAAAACTGCATAAGCAAGAGGATCCTTATAGGTTAATAGATTTAAGTATTTTTAAATTCAAAGATACAACTTCAAATGTGATCCAGACTCTTCGAAGCATGAATGTAAGACCATCTTGTGTGTACCTAACACATAAATGTACACACACACACACACACACACACACACACATACATACAACCTATATAGTAAAAATTTTTCCCAGAAGGCACCCATATTCCACTTTGCTTAGTGAAGGTAAATGACTCAAAAGAGATAAAAGAGAACAATTACTTCACTGGCCCCACAAAGTGAATGTGTGTAAAATATTTGAGGTCTATGAGGGTAAAGTCTTAGTTCTTCTTATTTATGTTCTGTTATTCCACAAACTAAAAAAAGAAAGAAAAGGAAAAGGAAAAAAATTAAATATATTAATTACTGAAGGCAAAATGTCATCCTGTATCATACTCACATTGATGATACTTTAGAATAACTATTTCCATAAATGAGAGTGTGAGCGTTGTAATTTTACAGTTTATAGGTCTCGAGTACACTGAAATTAGATTCATGTCAATAT
>NW_011888813.1:6640253-6641342 GCF_000151845.1 Pteropus vampyrus
TTTGCATTTCCATAGTAACAAATGATATTAAACTGCTTGACATAGGCATATTTGTCATTTATATATCTTCTTTGGTGAGATGTCTGTATAAATCTTTTATCTATTTTATCACATTTCAAATCTAATCACATCTGTTAATTCTACACTTTGTGTTCCTTATCATTTAGTAAAATATCTACCTATTTTGGATGGTGAATGGTAGCTTGTATGTTGCTGAGGACTAGAGACTTTTATTTTCATAAAATTACTAAGTCACTAACTTGGGATCAATAGATGATGAAGCTAAATGTCAGAGAGCTATAGAGGGAGGTGATTTTCTCCCTCAAACCGAGATCTATCCCATGTTGAGGTTCATTCCGCATACAAATTGCACAAGCCCAGCTAGTGAAAGGACTCCCCTTTATTCAGTCTATTTTGGAAGAATAAAATATATAGTATATGACATTTCTAGTATGGAAATTTCAAGGTCTCTAATGACTACATTGCATCTTTCTATTACTTACAAAGTTCATCCAAATTTTATAGATAGAAATGATATTTGAAGTGAAATGTTATAATGTTTTTCAGATTTTACTTTGTAAAAATAAAAACATGTTAAATTAAATTAAATCACTCTTCTTATGAACACAAATGAAAGCCTTAAAAATATTGTAGCTTGAACCAAGAGGTAAAATGAGAGATGCCCATATATGTAATATGACTTTGATTATTATAACCATTGGTGCTGTAAAATTAGCTTAATTTTTAGAGTTTACCAAGAAAGCTCTAGCTCTCACAAGAAGAACATGCACACATACACACGCACACACACACACACACACACACACACACACACACACAAAACTCACTTGAATGGATACTACTTCTGTTTTACCAAAAAATAAAACAATGTTCATTGCTTTACAAATAGCTCACCAAGTCTGCATAAAGCAGTAGTATCTTGTTTGAAGTTCCCTCAAACACACTTTTATAGTCCTTTATAATTCTCTACCACACCTGGGTATCATCATCTAAAAGCTAAAGGGCTTTATAAGATTAAGGCTCAGTCTAGTCCTGTCAAGTATCAATACAGGCAAAAAAAAAAAAAAA
>NW_011888813.1:6641530-6660129 GCF_000151845.1 Pteropus vampyrus
TGAGAAGAGTAAAATAAGCAAGACCTTTCTTCTTTTTTTATACCTTTCAATAACAAATTGTAAATGCTTTCGTCTACATCTTTCTTTGGTGTGTTTAGTGCTATTTTGGCTGGCAAGATTTTTATCCCACACTCCCAGCTCCCCCCACCTACACCCTTTTGCCTTTTCTTTCTTCACCATTGTTCGTCTAAACTACAAGACCATCTGTTCACTTGGCAGATGCAAGTAAGTTCTATAATTGTTGTCATTCTTAGCATAGTGCAAACCCTGCACAATCCAGAGAACGAGAAGTATTACATTCATGAGTTAGCCAAATGTATATTGTTGTCAAAATTACTTGTCAAAACGTCAAAGGGAACAATATTTAATTTTCAAAGCACAGCATACATCTACCCAGATTACAATATGAGGGCTCTATTATGCTGTTACTTATGCAATGCATCATCCAGATTTTGACTAAAGTAAATGGCTCGAGCTCTCCCAGGCTTTGATTTCTATTGTGTAAAAGGAGTATAGGAGTCAGTTACAAAATCCTTTGTTCAATCAGTGAATCGAAAGTTTTTTTCTTGAAGTATATCAAACATATACATTTGGAAGACAGAAATCTCTGTTATGAATGCACCTCACTTTTAAACAACCTCGATACATGATAATTGATATTTAAACATAAAATACCTTAAAATGGGGAACTGGGAGATTTTTCAAGATGAAAGGCAACTAGATATGGTATTAGTTTTCTCCTTTTGCTGCAGCAAATTACCACAAATTTAATGGCTTAAAACCATGCATTTATGTACATTTTTGTAGATCAAGACTCTGACACGAGTCTCCCTGGACTAAAGTCAAGGTGTCAGCAAGGCTGCTTTCCTTTCTGAGTCTCTAATGAAGAATTCATTTTCTTGCCTCTTCCAGCTTCTAGAGGCCACCCCCAATTTTTGGCTGTAGCCTCGTTCTACTTTCAAAGCTAGAAACATTGTTGTATCTTTCTGAGGATTCTTCCATAGTATTCCTTCCTCTGAGGAAAGCCAGGAAGGTTCTCTGCTTTTAAGAAATCATGTGATAGTTTGAGTTCTCTTGGAAAATCCAGGATAATCTCCCCAATTTAAAGTTGTTAACCTTAATCACTTTCACAGAGTCCTTTTTCCCACATAAGTTATCATATTCACAGGGGTTAGGCTATGGATATCTTTAGATAATATTTTTCTGCCTATCCATAGCTATTAGCCGTGCTAATTTTTTTTTTTTTTTTTTACAAATGGCAAATGAGAGGCATAAAATAGGTTATATTAGCTCAAAGTCAAACAAATCGTAAAAAATTGAAACTATAATCCCCAAACTCCAATTCCCTGCTCTAGTAACTAAGATACACCACTTTTTTTCATAATTTTACTTGATTCTTCTTATGAAAAAGAAGTGAAACAAAAGGTTTCTCTAAATGGTATTTGCACTTCCTGGAGCTAATAGCAGAAATAAATTATTCCTTGATGATACAAATCAGTTATTCGTGCAACTTTTCGGCAATGCATAGACCACCCAGAGTGAGAGTAGGTGTTTAATTAATATGTATATCGTTGATGACAATAATGATGATGTCATATCACAGCACATTCCCAAAGACTCTAAAAACTGCTTTTAATTTCTAATTGACTTATGATGTAATCTGAACTTACACACATTGAAGATAGACGAGTAATAAACCAACCAATTAGAATGTCCATACATGTAAACCTTTGACAAATGCTTATTAAGTGGCTAGTCTAGGCTAAGTGTTGAACTTGATGCTGGAGATAAAGGATAAACAGGGCATGAAACTGCCTTGAATTAACTCAGTGTGTTTGGAATCACACACACACACACACACACACACACACACACACACAATCAGGTGTCATGTGTTCTCTTAAAGCTGCATGAAAGAGAATAAAAGGGGGAACAGCTAATGCTAAAAGGGGGGATCAGTAGAGAAGGTGACACTAAGATTGATTTTTAAGAATAATCAGGATTTCAAATATGTAGATACGTAGTAACAGGTTTTCCTCATTTCTCTCAGGAACCACAACGAATGACATGAGGTTAATCAAATCAAAAAAGTTGAGCAAAAAAGAAAAAAATTAGCCTCTAGGAAAACTATATGCCTCACATCATTTTTCCTCCCCAACTTTCCTTCTGTATTTAAAAAAATGTGAGTCCGAGCATGGGCAGTGGCAGAGTGTACAAACAGGCCATGGGCCTGCTTCCCCAGAGAGTAGCTTTGAGCTCTCAAGCTGAATGTGTGGACGTTTGCTCCATAAGTGCTTTCAGGAGGAGAGAAGGCCCCTATCTACAACTTGCTATCCCATAAAATATCACCGTCAGCTCTGGAGAATTTCCAAACAGATGCTCCTTAATACAATGTTGACTTGTTTTCAAGAATTGCTAAGCCACATCAAAACCAGAAATGTTACTTTGGAAACATTCAATAAATAATAATATCATTGGCAATTACTAAGATTTTATGGGATATTTTGGAAAGTACCAATATCTTAATATGTACTCACATTTTCAGTAAATATTTATCAAGCTACTATTATGTGCCAGGCACTCTTCCATGCATTGAAGCAGTGAACAAAACAAAGTCTCCGTCTGCTCTCTAAGAGAGATGAAAGTGTACTCTGGGAGATGATAAAAAGTGTAATAGAGGAAGTTGAAAGTAAAGAAGGTAAGAGCAAAATGGTTTATGGTATCGTTATAGATGGGATTCCCAGGGAAACTCATGTAATGTTTGAGCACAAAACTGAGTTAAGTGAATAAATATCCCATGTGAAAGTAATAGGGTGTACAAATGTCACAGGGAAGACCAAGCACAGTGTTTCTGATGTACATCAAGAAAGCGATGAGACGACAGTGCAAGCAAGGAGAACTGTAGGAGCTGAGGACCGAGAAGTAGCTGTGGACACTCCCACGTGGGGCCTTGATGGCTTTGGCTTTGAGTGTAGGGGGAAGTTACTCTTGGATTTTGAACAGGACTCTGACATGATCTGACCTACATTTCAAAGGGATTTATCTGGCTTCTGTGCTGCAAAAGGTTAAGCAGATCGGCTATTAGGGATCTGTTGCAATTATCCAAGGGAGATATGAGGATGGCTCTTCCATCAATATGAGTTTGCAAATGGGTTAAATGGAAGATTTAGTCCTGTAGTTTTACAAAATGAAAATTGTAGATCTGTCTGCACTGGGGTAAAATGATACTAATGTTAAAAACACATGGCCAATAAAACTTGTAAAACTCGTGGAATTTTGAATTACTAGATATAATTCTTGAATATGACAAAGATATTAATACTGAAAACTACAAAAAAAACTATACTTGCAAGTTACATAGTCATTATTTGTAGGATGTCATTTAGAAAATACCTATCTATAATCAGTGAAGTCCCGCACACTTTAATTCCTTTATTTTGAACATTTGTGTTGAGTAATTATGTTCTAGTAAATGTACTTATTAGTCTATTTATTATATTGTTATATTTAGTAACATATGTATTAGGAAAACTAGTGACAAAAATATTACAACTTATATGTTACTAAATTACATTTTTGGATACAACTGTCAGTATTCTCCTTGGAAAAATCAGGATTCACCATCTATTACCATAATGGTAAAAACCTATAAACTATGGCTAATGTATATTGTTACAAATATAATCACATCCAAACATGTCCACTTCTAAATTATTAAGAAAGTTTTAATAACTCTATATGTTTATAATCCCCTCTGGATTCTAATGGAATAGTTGCGGTTCTTAGTTTCTGGGCCATATGTACCATCACTTTAAAAATTTCTTGGTGATATGGATAACTTTTTTTGTGAGATTGGATATCAGTTGCTAAGGTTACAGACTTTTTTTCCTTGCTAATAACAGACTATATTGGGTCTGTAACATGAGTCTCCTGGGCACTCAGAATCTGATCGCCCTGTGTTTCATTTTCTAGGCTTTCTTTGTATCCAATACAGAATTTTTAGGTCCCTGCCCTGTGTCAGCTGACACTAGTGCTCTTGCTAAGTGTATACACCCTTGTCCTCAATGAATAAGGGCTTGATTGTGCATTGATTAAAACGGCTTATTTTACTGTTAAAGTAAATTACACAGAAATGGCATTTCCTACCAAACAAAGAAAAATAATACCATAATAACACAAACTTGACACTTCCCTAATGCTTTAATCTGACAATCTCAGCACACTTAACAAACAGCAATTAATTAACCCTTACGACATTTCTGTCAGGAAGGTCTGATTACACGCATTTTACAAATGAAATGCTAAGAGGTAACATAACTTGAACAAGGTTACATAGTTTGTTCGTGACAGACTGGGAACCATAACTCAACAACCTTGGCCCTGGGCTCCCAGGCAGTCAACAAGCAGTCAACAAGTACTAATCAGGAGAACATATTGCTTCTACTTATATTAAGAAAATCTCCGTTTCATAAGAATCCTTGGATGACTATTCAGACAAAAGTTTTATTATATTCAGTCATAATTCTCATCCAAGTTAATCACCAAAAGGAAAGAGTACACAAAAACCTATAAACTTGAAAATCCAGAGGCACATCTTGTCAAGAATACTGCTGCCTTAAAAAAAAAAAAAAAAAACCTGTTAAATGTTCACTAGAGAAATATGACCAAGGAAGAGGTTTGAGGAAGTGGTACTACCTAGGAGTGTTAGCTGGGTCAGCTGCAAAATGTAGTAGTCAATGCATTCAATGACTCATTTTTTTCTGATAAATTTATATTCATGTCTTATAATATCAGGAAGAGAAAATGATTTCTTGTGATTCACATGCTCAATCAGAACCAGCCTGGAAAGAAGACATGAAAACATTTGGGAACACTGATGGGTACATTCTCCTAGTTAGGAAGCTTTTTGTTTTTTCTTTGGAAGTAAAACATTTAGTGACTCCATTGCCAGTCCTGTGGCCTCATCAAAAGCTGTGCCTACGATTAAGCTGGATTCCATAGCATTGGAGGGGATGGCTAGTGTCATGATGACGCAGTAGCTGCTAAATCTATAATCAATTGGTATATATGACATCAAGGGCAGAGAGCCCACATCATTTTCCTTCTCATACTGTTCCAGAAAGAAACAAGCTAATCAAGCCCCTCATTAAGTTACCTTTCCTCAGAACTGTCTTTGATGAGAATCTTATTTTAGTAAAATTTACATATCACATCCTCTGCCCGAGACTCTATGCTTATTTACTCTGTGAATGAGCAACTGCTGATAGGCACTCAGGCCATTGTCATAAACACAGAACAGAGAAATATACTCAAACACTGTTTTTTCTCTTCTTGGCCACAGTTCCGTTTCTACCTATCCCTCTCCTTTGACCCGGATGAGTTTGTTCTTCTGCCTCTACATGATTTTGATTCCCATGGTACCTTCCTGTTTTCCAAGTCCATTAGCCCCTTTTTGGGACCACAACTTCAGACCACCAGTACCCCAAGACCAGCTATTTCAACACTGTTCTCTCTAGCATCCCACACGCATTCTCTTGCTCTCCTAAGGTTAAAGCTCCAGCTACTTTTCCAGCCTCCAATCCATGATCTTTTTTTTTTTTTTTTTACATTGTTTCTTTTCCTCATCTCTCTGCCCTTCCATTTTGTGACCTTTTATCAACCACTTATTAATCATCTTTTACATGTCAGGCTCTGAATTGTGACATGGGGATTTAGTGTTGAAACTATCACAGCCTGTACCCTCCAGCAGGTTATAGTTTAGTGGGCCCCCAAATGTGTTATTTCTTTATATAAATACAAGACCAGAATATGTACATTGTGTTAGAAAAAGCACAATTCATTTCTGAGAGAGTGGCGGGAAGAGCCAGGGTATAATTCCCACATTTAATTGACTCTACATGGGCTATTCCAGGTATTTCCCCACTTCCTCAACCCTCCCTCTGGCTGCTTGTGAATACTTCCTATATGTTGTTAAAAACCAAAGCCATCCAAGGTGCAGTACCACTGTATTTTTCCTTTATATTTCATAATTTCTCTTTCGTTATTATCTCCTTCCTCTAGTACCTCGAGTATATTAGCTTGTAATTAGTAGGCTTTAAATACATGTGAATTGATATCTCCTTCTCCACGAGGCGGTTCCTAGTCACGTTAAAATTGCAAACCCCGACGCTCCCCTCTTCACTCGTCCACCACTTTTTTCTTGGCACCTCTCACCATTTAATGCTCCAAAGTTATGTATTTCACATTCTCTGATTAGAATGAATGTCATGGGGGTAGGAACTTTGGACCGATTTGGGCACTGTGTGTGCACGGCATGTAGTAAAAGTTCAAGACGTGTTTGTTGCATAAATGATTGATCCTATCGCCACTTGTGACTTTGACGCAATCTTGCTTTCCGATTCTGAACTCTTAACACTTTTCGCAACCAGATAAGCCCCTTCGCTAAATTCCCCTGACCTCGGAGAAAGCAGAGAACTTAAACAATGAATATGCAATAATTAATACATGGAAGCTATAAGATCAGATCATGGAAATTGCTATGACTTAAAATGAATCAGGAGAAAGAGAGAGGAATGCAATTTGCTATTTTACCTAGGGTGTCAGACTGGCCTCTAAAAAAGGTGACATTTTAGTTGACTTGACTGATATCACTCGGTATAACACAAACTAATGTTAATACAGAGCCTGAGACAATCTACGTTCTGGCTAAAACGTAGATTCTGATTCAGTAAGTCTGTAGTGGGCTTGAGATTGTGCGTTTCTGACAAGCCCCTGGATGATGTTCATGCTATGTGCCTGTGGAAGCAGCATATTATTTATAAATGAGAAAAATGTATATTATGAAAACTGGCAATTATGTTAACATAGGAGCTGAAATTCTTACTGGATACATTAAAAAAGAATATATAGCTTAAGGTCCACATGAATAGAAATAAGCCACTTCAATTTTTAATAGTTGTTTGGCCTCATAGGTGTTTGACCATATTTTTAAAATAACTTGATTTTATTATTTATTTTATACACTTTATGAAAACATTAAAAATACAGATGAAAAGAAAATGAGAATTTATTTATAAATCCATCCATTATAGATGATGTTTTGGTTTGTGTACACCAATTTTCTATTTTTTTTTACAACTTAGAATTATGCTATATGTGTTTTGTAACTATCTTTTAAAACTTTAATATGGCATGCCCAATTGAATGTCAATGAACATTAATCTGTATAAACTTCTTTGCCATAGCAACTAACATTTTAATTACCCAATAAATACATGTTCATGATGGAAAAATAGGAAAAAAGAATAAGCATAAAGAATAAATCGATCATAATATCACTACCCAAATGTATATTCAAATGTAATAATGTATTTAAATCTTTCTAGATATATTTTTGTATGTACTTCTACCTAACTTTTAATTAAAAAAGGAATTTACTATACACATAATTGTTGTTTGCTTTGTAATTTCTTAACATAATTTAAAGGGAAAGTATTTCATTATATGAATATTGAAACCTTTATGTTTAAGTGTGGTTCTAGTTTTGAAAAAATATGTTTGCTCTCTGGACCAATTTTTAAAAATAAATTCTTAAAGATAAGTTGCATTAACACATTCATTTTAAAGGTTTTTTTTTTTTTTTAATATATATGGTCAAAATTGCCCTGCAGAGATAGTTTTTTCATATTTAGAATTTTATCACCAGCATATGTGGGCATACTCATTTAACATCCTATCTAGCAATTTTTATTATTCTTTTTAAAGTTTACCAATATTCTATGTACAAATGTTACACTTTTATAAATTACATTTGTAGCATTATGTATGCAATTTAAATGTCTTCATATTTATTGACCCATTAAACGTTTTTAGTGTTTTCCTGTGGATGTCAATTGTTCATTTTTTCCAGCAGATTGTCTAACTTTTATTGATTTATATAATTTACACTGCCTTTAACAAAATAATAATAGCTTACATATTCTCAGCAGTCACTCTGTGTATAATGCTGTTATTTTAGTTATTTTTCCCTGCAATGCTTAATATCGTTCAAACTTACTAATATAAAATATCTCTTCATATAATAAGAATATTTACCATTCGTTCATCATATATGTTGTCATTTCCCCCCAATTTGTGATTACGTCCTTGCTTTGCTGAAGGTGCCCATTTCTAGCTTTTTCTTTTTTATTTCACATCAAATATGTAACAATATATTATGCAAGCACATCTTTCAATGTTTATGTCCAGCACAAAAAGGTCTCCCTCAACTTGAAATAAATAAATGTTAGCTACATTTTCTCCTAGCTCTTTTATGGTCAATCTTTTACAATTAAATCTTTATTCCATTAGAAATTTATTGTGGTATATGTTATAAAAAGAATTTAAAATTTTCATTCACAAATAATAACTTATTTGTCTCCAGATCTGATTTTTCAGATAATCTATTTTTTCCCCGTTGATCTGAGGGATCAGCTTTATTATGTTATTCATTGTTTATAACTTTCTTTTATCACCCATCGGTCTTTATAATTTATTACATAGTTTAACAGATAGAGGAGTATATTAGCCAATGTTATTTTTCATTTTTTCTGAAAATTATTTGGCTATCATTTATTACATAGAAAAAAAGGAGAATTGCTAAATTTATTTATTAATTTAGAGAAAAATTATATATTTTATTATTAGTTTTCCACTCCAGAAATAGGTTGATTATTGTACTTATTCTACTCTTATATTATGAAACACAGTAACATATTGTATTGTAATTTTATATAAAAACCATATGTGCTTTTTATTTATATTATTCCTAAGTATTTATACTTTGGGTTGTTATTGCGAATAACTTTTCTTTATTTATTTTTACCTTGTTATGGTTAGTACATAGCAAAAGGATTTATTTTGATAGTCAATTTTACATAGCTTTCACATTCAAAGTAAAAATTATGGTACTAATTATAATACATTTCAGTTTATTTGTTCTATTTTTCGAGGCAGACTATAAAATTTGCATACAGTGATAAAATAAAAATTTTCATTTCTGTTCATTTCTTATTTATTTCATTGTCTTATATTGGATAGAAGTTCTAATGTAATGCTAAAGAACTTGGTGACAGCAGACATCCATAATTTATTAATGTCCCTAATGGTAAAACGTCTGGTGTTCTGCCATTTAGCTAGTGGTGGTTGCTAATAGATTGAATAGATACTCTCTATTATTTAAAAGGCATTTCCTTTTATTTGTATACTTATAAAGTACAATTTTATTAAAATATGGTTTTTAAATTTAATTGAATATCTTTTTAGCATACATTAAGATGTTGATATATTTTCCCCCATTGTCCTTCTAATATAATGAATGTTATCAATATATTTTATAAATATTGACCCATCCTAGAATTCCTAGAATAAATACTACTTGGTAACATTTATTAACATCTAATTTAAAGTGTTAATTTAGGCATTAGGGTTGTTAATATTATATTTAACATCTCTGCATTCATATTTATGTGAAGTTGCTTTTCTTGTTTGCTTTACTATTTGACATTGCCAAATTTATTTAAAAGGTGAATTGATTGAGAGGCTTTTCACTTTTTTCCCACAAGATTTAAAATATCATGGCATATATCTCTTGAAACTTCATTAGAAGTAGAGTGTATTAGTTTCCTAGGACTGCTGTAACAATTTACGGCAAAATGGGTGGCTTAAAGCAACAGAAGTGTATTTTTTTAGTTTTGGAGACTCAAAATCTAAATTCAAGGCCTTGGCAGGGCTATGGCTACTCTAAAGGCTCTAAGGGAGAATTCTTTCTTTTTTCTAGCTGTTGGTGTTTCCCAGCAATTCTTGACATTCTTTGACTAAATGTTGTTACTCCAATCTCTGCCTTCATCTTCTCATGTCCCACTTCTCTGTGTGTAACTCTGTGTCTTCTCCTCTTCTTATGAGGACATAACCACTGGATTTGGGGCCCACCTTCGACCAGCATTACCTTAACTAATTACATCTGTGGAGGCATTATTTCTAAAGAAAGTCACATTCTGAGGTTCCAGTTAGACATGAATTTTGGAGAGGACATTATTTGATGCACTACATAGCACCTAAAATCTTATGGGTCTGGTGCTTTTTTTTTTTTTTTGCCTGTATGTAGAAAAAAAGTCATTAAAAAAACTAAATAACTTTCAATCAGGATATTCACTCTAGAGCTCCCATGTTTATTATATTAATAGATCGAGAAATTCATTCAAATATAATTCAATAGAATCACCATATCTTTTTAAATATATTGTACTGTCAAATATGTAAAATTATTCATATTGGTTTATAAACACAGATAGGACCTTGGTCAAAAATACGTTACATCTATGCTTAAAATTTGTCCATTTGATCAGTCATTGTTTGATCAGGAAAATAGAAGATGCTTATTCCAGATATAAAGCTTTTGATTTTAGTTAGTGCTTACATGATTATTGGAAGAGCTGTGAGAGTAGAGGCCTGGGAAGCTGCCATTGAAGATCATGGGAGAACTGCCATCAGAGTTATAAAACTCAGCTTGAAGGACCTAAGTAAGTGAAATTTCAGAGCTTGCTGGAAGTCTTTTTGATTTTTTGTCTACCTGTAAGTCTGGCTATAACCACCTGTACAAAATAATGGCTTATGCTTACATCTACCTTCCAAGATTAGTGTGAGCTCCTCTCACTAACAATATTCAAGCCAGAGCCATACAGGAAAGGCAACTCTGGGAAACAGAGTTTCCATCTTTCAGAGGCCCAGTGATGGTGCCAAGTTGATATTACATAATCTAGCACATCTGGTATCACATAACATATCTGAAATTGGTGCAAATGGTGGTCAGAGAATTAGATAAGCATTGATTTCGGTAATTTAGCTATTGGTCTGTCTCTATTTCTTTTAATAACTGCAAAAAAACAGTTACAAATCTTACCTCTTGATAGATAAGTCTCACAGACACATGTGTTTTAGATCAATTCTTTGCTGTTTGAAATACTGCTTAAAGTGAACCATCACTAAAAAGGAAAGAAAGGTCCTAGGATTCTTAAGCATGCAATTATTTTCAGTGTTCTTGCCATTATATTTGTAGAGATACAATTAAACAATAAAAGTCATAATAGATTAGCTATAAGAAGTGTTTGACATATATATGAAATTTCAGAGGCATCTTTTTAAGTATAAATATTGTCAACATTATTATAGCTAATATTTGTTTGTTATACACTTACTATGTACCAGTCTCTGCTTAAATCCAATCACTTATTTAATGCTCTCATCAATTCCATTAAGTAGGTAGTAAATATCAAAATCTACCTTTTAATTATGATAGTTCTGATTATGGAAGAAATGACTCCTAGAACTCAAATAAGAGTGGGATTAATCTTTCTATTAATCAGACATATAGTGACTATTCATTAAGTTATATAACTTATTTTGGAATGAGTTAAAGGCCTAAGTTGCTAAACATAATTTTATAAAAATCTTCTTTAAAAATATTATGTGGTGAATTTGCTTGAAATTCTAATTTACATTAGAATTTATTTGCCCAACAGTCTGTTTATTATATATCCATTCTTTTACAAACTGAGCAAATTAATCTTTCTTTCTCAGATTAAGAACTCCTCTACAATGCATTTTATCATTGGTGAACAAAGAAGAAACTCAAATCTTAAAAGAAATTCAGTCTCTTATTTGGAGGTCTTGACCTCATTGGAGGATAAACAGAGCTACTCTCAGCAAAGGAAGGAAAGTAAAGAGCTCTCATAATTTAATGTCAAGTGTGTCAGTTTAACTGGAAATGTTCAAATCTTAATAGACTGTAAATCAGAAGATTCTATGACATAGTAATTGAGTTAAAATTAGCCTTTCACCTTTATGAGCTTGGGGATAAATCTGACGTAGGTTAAGGAGAAAAACTTCTATTAATTTTCAGGTGTCCACTAGTCTGTGACCCAAAATTACATTAGCTCCTATTTTAGTTAGAGTTGACTTACAGTTAGGTCATTCTAAACACCTTGGATCAATTTTTTCAATCACTTATAGATATTCTGACAGCGAAAGGTATTAAGACACTGAGGAACACTAACTCAAAAGTCATCATCCACTTTTTAAGCATTTTTTAAAAATAAGGTAAATTTAGAAACATAATCATTCAACAGGATTTTTCAAAATAAATTTCTAGCAAATATAATGTATTTTTATACTGTAATATTTTATAATGATAACATTTAAAAGTGTTTTCAGTCATATACTCTTTAATTCCATGTGTTGAGGATATCAAGTACATACTCATAGCAAAGAACACAAACAAACAAGTAATGGGAAAATAAAATAGACTAACTGTACATGAAAATATGTTCAAAGTTATATATAATCAAATAAATGAAAATTAATCTAAAATAAAGATTATGTTTTGCCAATAAACTAATAATAGTTATCAGTGTTATCTGAGTTTATAAAAATGATCACTTTTCACAAAAGATTGAAATAGATATGTTAGTAAAATTCTTCTGGAAAATAGTTTATCAGTATATACCCACATGAATTAAAAATTTTACACTTTGTAACACATTATTTTCCCTTTACACATTGTACATACAGATGTTTGATTCAACTTTCTTAAAATGATAAAAGTATACAACAATCTAGGAAAGTTGGTACTTATCTGAAGAATATGAAAACACACATTTGAAAAGATATCCGTATCCCTATGTTCAATGCAGCATCATTTAAAATAGCTAAGATATGAAAACGACCTAAATGTCCATCTATAGATGAATGGATGAAGAAGAGGTGGTATGCATATATGCATAAAAGAATACTCATAAAAAGATGAAATATTGCTATTTTCAACAAAATGAATGAATCTTGAGAGTGTTATTCTAAATGAAATAAGTCAGACAAAAAATGACAAGAACCATATGATTTCATTCATTTGTGCAATATAAAATAAAAAAGTAACAAACAAACAAAAAACAAACTCATAGATATAGATGACAGATTGTTGGTTATCAGAGGGGAATGGGGTGAAATGGATAAAGGGGGTCAAACATATGGTGATGAATGGAAACTAGACTTTTGGTGGTAAGCATACAATAGAGTATACAGATATTGAATTATAGTCTTGTATACCTGAAATTTATATAATGGTATTGACCAATGTTATCAGAATAAAAAAATGTGAAAAAATTACACGACCATCTATAAATAAATAAAATTAAGTTACTGGAGTATATCCATATAATGAAGTATGATCTAGCAAATAAGGAGTTTGAAAGTATTTCATGAAAAGGAAAATATTAATCATCGCTGAGAAATGTAAACTAAAAATTGCTTTAAAACTATGGTCTCAAATTTGTAAAAAATAAAAATGGAACCCCTTTTAGAAAGAACTCAGAGGAAGTTTACCAAATTTTTCATAGTGACTAACAAATTTATGAGGTTTCTCACAAAAATTTCTATTTGTGACATTTTATTTTAGAAAACAAGTACATAATTATATTGTACTTTTATGTTTAGATAATAAAGACGTGACTATTAAAAATGTTTTGTTTTCTATCCTTTTATTTCAAAATGTCCCATTAGCTAAATCAAATATGAAAGGTTCAAGTACAGTACTTTAAAAATTATATGTAAAGTGGCACATAAAATTTTATTAAAATTAGTCAACTCAAGAACTATCATTCCATAAAGAGTAAATGCAAAATGTCATATATAAGATTATCTTTTCTTTGGTTCTAAATTTATTACCGACAATCTAAGAGAAGTTTATAAATGATAAACTAAATCTATAAACTGAAAATTCATTGTATATCTTCAAATGTGCTTTTTTACATGTGAGATAATTCTCCCCTAACTCAAGAGCTGCATAACTTAAGCTTAAGGAGCATCTATTGTTTTAGGACAAAGAGCTGATTATAAAAAAGAATATATCAGACTCCATGACTAAGTCAACCATGTATATTTGGTGAGGCACAGGTCAATTGTCTCACAAAAAGCAAAAGATATATTGATACTGTGGTTAAATAAGTGCTATTAGCCACAACTAACAGTAGCATAGCACTAATTATGATTCTCCCCATCTATGTATTTTACGCCTAGTTGAAAGATGTGAACAACTTAAAACTCAGACTATCATGTCAGAAGGTCAGAGGCAAACAGTACATTCAGATAAAGGGCTCTATAACGATTTTTTAAAATTATTTTTAGTCCTTTAATCTCTATGACTCAATCATTAGAGAATGATAAAGCCTGCAAGGTGACCCATGCCCATTTCCATATTTAAAAGCCACTGAAAATTTTAACTATAGAAATGAGAATAGTGATGAAATTAATGAAAATAGTTAAAGAAGGAAAAGTTGGCAGAGAAGGTGGATATAAGAATTAGAATGAAAACAAAAAGATTCAGAAAATAACTTCCATTTTTCACCTCTTGAAATAAGATTGTGAAACTATAGGTTAAAAAGAGTTAAAAAGGAGGGTCATCCATATAAAAAAAAATGATAGAAAAAGGTCAAAAGAGAATTTTCCAGAGAGGAAAGGAATGGATTTCTAGCATATGTATATTTTAAACACTCCTTTTGTTTTCTCTGTATCTGGGAGAGCTTTTCATATGTCTCTAGAAGCCACCTGGATGCACTTACCTGGTAACAGGTGGACAGAATTAGGCATCCGTCTTAGAATGTCACTGCATATTATGTTTCCAATATGCTCTTCTAGTTTTAGCAAGTCAGCTGTGATGAGGGTGCAAAACAAGCACATTTAAGTCTGTCTCTGATTAAGCTAATGATAAACCAATAATTGCTGTTAGAAGCAGAAAAAAACAACACTAGAGTTCAGTCTGCCAGGATGATTCTATCTCCAGTTGAAGATTTTCACGCCCGGTAAGATTTCATTTAAAGCAAAGATTAAGCCATATGTCCCTTTAGTCATTGATATTTTAATTTGCGTATGCCGATCTCATATATAGGAAAACTGTCCTAAATCAGTAGAGTGGGTAGTACTTAGTAATTCAGAGGAAGTGCAGTTTAGTAGTCAAATGATTTATACAGAATTGATCTTCCAGAAACCCAAATGTTGTTGTGATTGATTCTGCCCTTCTGTTACATAAAGGTGCTTGCTTTCTTTAAACCCCCTGCCTAACTACTTCCCACCAAAGCTGATGAGATGAGGGACTATGTGGTCTTCCCAGTAGAAGACGTTCGCTTATTTATTTATCCATCCATCCTTCCATTCAATATGTGTTGAGAGTATATTCTGTTCTAAATATTGATAGAGTTAGTGGTTTGAGATGGAAAAAGTGAATAAAACACAGTAGGTGAAAGGACTTTTTAGCTTAATGACTGCTGCTATCAAAAGCTGGTCAATGCAATGGGAAAAGACCTGTGACACACAAGCAAATTATCTCATCAGCTGAGACCTGCAGTAGTGGCAGTGATCTCCCTATCATAGACAAAATAAAGTGTCCTATATTTTCATTTTAATAATACAATTACATTATTGATATCTCTATTATGTTTTGCATAAACATAAACTGGTGAAACTATGAAGCCTAACAAAGTTTGGGTTTTCTGGTTCTTTGGGGGAAATGTTTTGTATTCTTTTATTATTCAAACATGGAAACAAACTCTCATGAGATTAGGAAAAAGGGAGCCTTGTCCCTCTCAACTCTGTGGCCATAACCTATTTCAGAACCAATACCAACATTCCCATACCTCCAGTTATAAATCATAAACTTAAAATATATGTACATATATTAAGAACTCATATATTCATATATCTATGTATATATTTAAATGTACCAAATATTCATATACCTACATATGTAATAACAAATTAATATTCCCTAAATATCTTAAAGCATGATTTTAAAATGCTATACTTGAAGCAAATAAGATTATTATTTAAAACTATCCTTAAATAAGTAAATTAGTATTTTGTTCTTTCCTCTCCATGGTCAGTTATGTAATTAACAATAGTTGGCTCACTCACTCCCTCACTTGTATATTGCTTAATTAATGGAAAGCACATGCTATTTTATGTAATAAGATGTGTAAACATTTCTCACAAAACCTATGCTCTCACAATCTCCTTATTTACATATCCATACACAAAACAGGACAAAAGATGAAAACCTGATAATGTTATTATAGATCCCAGAAAATATGATTTTTTCCCTCATGAAAATGTGATATAGAAACATATTTCACATTTGCTGATTGAGAAGTAAAATAATCTCTTTTTGTTTCGACATCTGTGTTTTCCTGTACTGATGCAGTCTGAATGGTTGTCCTTGGTTCTGAGCAAACTTTAATTTAGCTTGACCTCTAGCAGGTCTGCTTTTAAATCTGTAAAAATGCCAGGTATAACATCACTTACTAAAAGACCTCTGCTTGGGGGAAAAAAAGTCACCACGCATTTGAGATACATGGAGAAAAAATATCAAAAGATGGCTACTGTATTTTAAAGACCAAGTAAGCACCAAAACATTGGTAGTACCTTGTTCCAAACTAAGTCCAGTGACACATAACAAGACTTTTTATTTATGCATTTGCCAATTTGTCAAATGTTCTGTGTAGTTTGTCTCTTGCTTAAAGAAGTTGAATCTCATTGGCTGGATATTAGCCTCACATTTTAAAGTCAAGAAAAATGTCTCTTTTTCAAAAGACTTTATAATGTAAGTTTTTGAAAAACTTGAAAAGAGTATTACCTCCCCCCAAGAAATTAAGTAATCAGTGAAGCAAATTTAGAAATACACAGTAAAGAGAACTATATGTTGATTTTTATTTTTAAGATTTATGCAGTAATCTCTACTATTGGCCCGTGACCTCTAATCTCAATTCCAGTTAGTAGCACAATCTTTCTTCTTGCTGAACAATGGCTGTCCTCCCCATTTTTTCCCTCCATGTCCAGTTAGCCTCTGTCTCTTGATATTACTTCCTAATAATTCCTCCATTATCTCCATTCTTCCTGCCATCCTATTTTCATTCGTCATCATGCCTCACTGATGGCAGATCTAGTTCATGCCTACCTCTCTCAATTTCTTTTTCAAAGTTCTCCGTTCCTCATCTTTTACTTGATAGCAACATTGGATTCAGTTTGTTTAATTCAGTTTAAATTATTTCAATTACCTGAACAGCCATTTGATTTAGGTATTCATTTTTAATGGCCATCTCCCTACTTGATGACAACGATGATGACGACGATGATGATGATGATAATGATGATAATGAAGAATTTATTATTAAGTGTGAGCTCAGAAGTGAGCTCAGAGCTCTGAATTCTTACTTAAGTTTTAGTTAAGTATCCTTCCATTTACGAGAGTAGGCAGGAGGACCATTTAACACAATGAACCATAATTTTCAGCTTGAGTTGTCTGAGCTTTTTGAAAACATAGATTTTCCTTTACTCTTCTCAGCACCAAGTAAGAGTTTCTTGAGTGGATGAATTTCCTTATTTCAGATTTTAAAACATATAAATTTTCCTATGAATCATTAATTAATAAAAAAAAATTGTTAGAAAAAATCTACATACACTTAAAGAAGCCACTTTTCAATATCTGAAAGGAAAGGCTGAGCTCTATTACTTGACACTGAAGGGAGAGCTGGGCTTGAATAGTAGTCTTTTTTATGCAAAGAACTGAACTTAAACAGAGTAATTGGAGTTGGGGAGTTGGTGAAACAGAGTAATTGGAGTTGGGGAGTTGGTGATCTCTCAGAAGCAAGAGTGTGGTTCCTGGAGTCAACTACTGCTGATAGGTTGACTTTTATAAGTGTGGTGTCACTAAGTAATGGGCTTTGGGAAGCATAGTCATGTGAGGTTGTCACTGAATCATTAGAATTTAAAATTGGTAAAAAAAAAAAAAAGATTCTGATGATTACCTGTTGCTATGGTTCAAAAGCAGCCAGACTTTCCCTCTCTTGAGTATATGACTGTTTTAGTCTTACTATAGAAATATGTTCTCACATCTTTGCACCCATTTAAGAAAACCAAAATATGTGATTTTTGTGTTCCAATGAGAGGACATTGATTCTTATCTATCCACTAGCATAAAGTCCCTGTGACATCTAAGTGGGAAATAAGAATTTTGCTGTGTACACTTGGAAGCAGCATAACTAAATTTTAGAAAATATAAGTAATAATTCATTCACAGCTAATTCAGTTTATCTTTCCTATTATATTTTTTACTTAGTGAGGTTTTATTGGTTCATCTATTCTTCTGTTGTTATGCACAACATAAATCTTTTTCCATGCGGCCCAAAGTTTTTATTGATCACTTACAGAAGAACTTAATGTTTCTCACTCCTATCTTTGAATTTCTGTACACTCCATGACAGAGTCACCTATGAGTAACATGTTTCTCTCTTCCTTTAAAATTCATTCTAAGAAGTGACTCTGTTGGGAGATCTCCTTAAACTAAGACAATTCAATTTATTTCTTTATTTACATAGTTCATTAACACTTTAATCAACACATTTCAATTCCACGAAATGTTCTTTCTTTCATGTGCATATGCTTACACGTCAAATAAATGGCTAATATTCTAGGACCACACATAAATTTATGAAAAAGCACTTTGAAAAATAATTGTAAGT
>NW_011888813.1:6660654-6686291 GCF_000151845.1 Pteropus vampyrus
AGCAAAAATTTAGAAGCTCTATTAATTCATAAAATCTGTTTTGTAATCCATCCAACTACTTTACAGAAATATTTGTGGTCTTTCGTGATTTAGTTTTCTTTTAAAGCAAATAATTTAAAAAATTCATTAATGTATTTACCTTACAAAATCATCTAGGGGGTTTAAATTTTTTTCCTTCAGAGCTCCAGATCAAGATGGTGACATAGGAAGCTCCTGAATTTTCATCTCCCCATGGATGCATCAAATATATAGCTACATACTAAACAATTCCCTCTGAGAGAAATCCAGAAAACAGTTGAGTGACTCCTACATGTGAGGCAACTGAGAAAATACTCACATCAAAATGGATAGGAAAAGTTGAGAAACTCTCTCTATAAATCCTATCCTTGGCACAATGACAAATAATTGAGAGGGATTCCCCAAATCCCATCTTTTTCCTGAGGAGCAAATGGTTTGAACCAAACATCTAATGCCTAAACTTTTAAGCCTGCTGCCTAAAGGATGAGTCCCAAATTACCTAATTCTGGAAGCCATTGGGACTTGCATTCAAGAGTCCCACGGGACTATACCAAAAAAAAAGGAAGTAGTTTTTAACAGACATGTTGACACTCACCATGGCTCTGCACAGAGGAAGCAGGCATAAATACCCACCTTCCAGTCTTTCCCTGTAAGGGCTTTGACTGAGTACTTTCTCAGCTGCTGCCTGAGCATCTAATTCTAATCAGCCTGCATCTAGGTGCTGACCACAATCTTCTCCTTTGGGACCCTGACAAGTCTTGGCACACCCTTGGTTACTGGGAACCACTATGAAAAAGGTGGCAACTTGGACAATCACAAAAGTTTGAGAAGCAACCAGGAGCTTGGGCGAAGTTCATTGACAAGGTTCATCTAAACAAGACCAGTATGTCAACACTGGTAGAGCTGATTGTTTTATCTAATATGCAGAAACCAACACAGAGAGTCATGGAAAATGAAGAAATAGTGGGAAATGTTTTAAACAAAAGAACAAGAAAAATCTCTAGAAACCAATCTTGATGAAATGAGGTTAAATGATTTGTCTGATAGAGGGTTCAAAATAACAATCATTAAAGATGTTTACCAAGGTCAGGAGAGCAATGAATAAACAAAGCGAGAATGTCAACAAAGAAATAGAAAACATAAAGTACCAAACATAAATCATGGAACTGAAAAATATAATAACTGAACTGAAAAATTCAATTGAGGAATTCAATCAATATCAGTTCAGATCAAGCAGAAGAAAGGATGAGGAAACTCAAAGACAGGTAAATAGAATTAATCCAATCAGAGAAGTGAAAAAAAAAAAAAGAATAAAAGAGAGCAAAGATAGTCTAAGGGACTTATGATACACCATCAACACCCAATACACACTTTATATGGGTCCCAGGAGAAGACAAAGAGAAAGAGGCAGAAAGCTTATTTGAAAAAAAAATAACAGCTGAAAACTTTCCTAATCTGGAGAAATAGACATCCATTAAAAAGCCCCCAAAATGCCAAATAAAATGAGTCCAAAAGGACCCATTCTAATAAGGCACATTATAATTAAATTGTTAAAAGTTAAAGACTAAAGGAGAATCATGAAACTACAAGAGAAAGGCACCCCGTTGCATGTAAGAGATCCCCCATAAGGCTGTAGGTGGATTTTTTCAGTAGAAAACTCTCTGGCCAGAGGGAATGGAATGATAGATTCAAAGTGCCAAAAGAAAAATAAAAAAAAAACCTGCCAATCAAGAATACTCTAATCTGGGAAAACTGATCTTCAGTATTGAAGGAGAGATAAAGAGTTTCTTAGAAAAATAAAAGTTGAAGGAATTCCTCACAAGGCTAACCTTAAGGAAATGTTAAAGAAAGTTTTTTGAGCTGAAATTAAAGGATGCTAATTATTAACAGGAAAACATATGAAAGTATAAAAGTCACTGGTAAAGGTAATTATATGTCAAATTCTGAATGCTTTAATATTGAAATAGCGGTGGATAAATCACTTGTAACTTTGGTATAGAGGTTAAAGAACAAAAGTTTAAAAAATGATAATAATTTGTTAATGTATACACAATATGTAAATTGTGACACCAAACTAATAAAATATAAGAATAAGTGTGAAATGTAGCACTCTAGTATGTTTAAAATTAAATTGTAATCAGCTTAAAATATGTTTTTATAAATTTTTTTGTGTGTCATGGTAACCAGTCCTATAGTAGATACACAAAAGATGAAGGAATCAATGCATAACACCACAGAAAATCATGAAATCACAAAGAAAGAAAACGAGGAAGAACAAAAGGGAAAAAAAAGAGCTGCAAAACATTCAGAATACAATTAATAAATGGCAATAGTAAGTCTATATCTATCAATAATTACTTTAAATGTAAATAAACTAGTTTGTCCAGTGAAAAACATAGAGTAACTTAATGGATTAAAACAAAAAAAAAGGAAAACAAGACGACTATATACTGCATACAAGAGACTCACTTCAGCTTTAGGGATACAAATAGACTGAAAGTGAAGGGATGAAAAAGATAGTTCATGGAATTGGAAACCAAAAGAAAGCAGGGATAGCTATGCTTATTTCATGCAAAAAAGACTTTATTCTACAAACAATAACAAAAGGCAAAAAAAGTCATTATATAATAAAGCTGTGAATTTGTCAAGCGAATATAACAGTTGGAAGTATTTAAGCATCCAATTAGGCAAGAAAAATAAATAAAAGACATCGAAATCAGAAAGGAAGAAGTAAAATTACCTCTGTTTGCAGATGATATGATGCTGTAGAGAAAATCCTAAAAACTTCATCCAAAAGCTGTTAGAATAAACAGATCCACTAAAATTGTAGGATGCAAAATAGACATATAACAATCTATTGCATTTCTATACAGTAACAACAAACTATCACAAAGAGAAATTAAGACAATAATCCCATTTACAATTGCAACAGAATGTATAAAATATTTAGGGATAAACTTAATCAAGGAGGTGAAATATGTGTACGCTGAAAACTATAAAACCTTGATGAAAGAAATTATAGACAATGAAAGTAAATGAAAAGATATTACACATTTGTAGATTAGAATAAGTAATATTGTTAAAATGTCTATACTACCCTAAGTAATCTATAGATTCAAAGCAACTCTTATCAAAATTCCAATGAAATAGGAAAACAAACAAACAAACACCTAAAATTCTTATGGGATCAGTAAAGCCCCAAATAGTGAAAACAATCTTGAAAAAAAGAACAAAGTTGGAATCGTGACTCTTTCTGAATTCAAAGTATATTATGAAGCAATAGTAATCGAAACACTATAGTATTAGCATAAAAACAGACATTTAGATCAATGGAACGAAATAGAAAACCCAGAAATAAACCCATGCATATATGGTCAATTAATTTTTCAACAAAGTCACCAAAAATATACAGTGGAAAGGGTAGTCTCTTTAGTAAATGGTGTTGGAACAGCTGGATAGCCACATCATACAAAAGAAATTAACTGGACCCGTATCTTACACTACTCATACAAATTAACTTAAAATGGATTAATGACTTGAACAGAAGACCTAAAACCATAAACTTCCTATAAGAAAACATAAAGGATCAGCTTCTTGATATTGATCTTGGCAAAAATTTTTTGGGGGGATTTGATACCAAAAGTAAAGTCAACAAAAGCAAAAATAAACAACATCAACAAAGTGGAACTACATCATACTAAAAAGTTTCTGTACAGCAAAGAAAACCATCAAGAAAAATAAAAAAAACAACCTATGAAATGGGAGAAAATATTTGCAAACCATGTATGTAATAAAGAGTTATTAACCACATTATACAAGAAACTCATCGAACTCAATAGCAAAAAAAGAAATAATTAATAAATGGGCAAAGGCTTGAATAGACATTTTTTCCAAGAAGATATACAGGTACATGAAAAGGTGCTCAGCATCACTGATCATCAGGAAAATGTAAGTCAAAATCATAATGAGATATCACCTCCTATCTTAGGATGGTTATTATCAAAAAGACAAGAGTAAGAGTAATAAATGCTAGTGAGAATTGGAGGAAAAGGTACCCTTGTACACTGTTTGTGGCTGTGTAAACTGGTACAGTTACTAGGAAAAATGGTATGGAATTCTTCAAGAAATTGAAAACAAAAATAATAGATGACCCAGTAATTCTAATTCTGGGTCTATATCAAAAAGAAATAAAAACAGGATGTCAAAAGACATGTCTGTAGTCTCATGTTTATTGAAGCGTTGCTCACAATAGCCAAGGTATGGAAACAACCTAAATATCTACCAATGAATGAATGGATAATGAAAATTTGGTATGTATATACAATGGAATATTATTCAGCCTTTAAAAAAAAGGAAATGCTGACATTAGTTGCAACATGAGTGAACCTGGAAGGTATTATGCTAAGTAAAATAAGCTAGACAGAGAAAAGCAAATACTGTATGCTATTACTTATGTAGAATTTTTTAAAAAATAGATTCATAGAAACAGAGAGTAGAATAATATTGGGTAGAAGCTAGGAGGCAGGTAGAGGAAACAGGTACAAACTGCCAATTATAAGATGAGTAAGTTCTGAGGACCCAGTGTATAACATGGAGAGTATAATTGATAATAATGTGTCATATAATTGAAATTTGCTGAGAGAGCAAAACTCAAATGTTCTCACCGCCTCCACCCAAAAAAGGAAATATGTAAAGTGATGGATGTGTTAGTTAACTTGATGGTAAGAATCCTTTAACAATGTATACAGATGTCAAATTATCATGCTGTACACTTGCATCATCACAATATTATTTATCAGTAAAATCTCAATGAAGCCAACAATAAAAAAAAATCTAGGGCCACTTTTGAAAATGAATTCCTGCTTTGCTGCTATTTTACATTTCTAAGTAAAATGCACATGAAAATTAATATTATCATTTAAACTGGCATTTTTGTTTTCCTATCTCTAAACTAGGACCGTGAGGTTTAAGGAACCTTATTTTATTTTATAATTTCCTCCATGTAAGGTTTGGTGGTTCTAACTTTATTTATTTATCTTTTTTTTATTCTGCATTGAAGGGGAAAAGGCATATGGCATTGATACTGATTTCATGAAAAACTTGAAATAATTTTATAGGTTTATACATGGTACCATTTGATGAGTTTGAAAATATAGGCCCTTCATTTGTCACTAAAATGACTCTAAAATTAGTATGATCACATAATAAGCTCAAATAATGCTTCCCACCCTTATCAAAACACAACCCAGAATGAAAAGCAAATTTGAAACAGGCTCAATGTTTGGTGTCTTTGAGAAAATACCCCAAAAAGTGAATGGATGCCTCAGTTTGTCCAAATTACTTTTCCACCAAACTATGACATAATCATCAATGCATGAAAGTATCTTTTGCCCACAATTCCCACACGTGCTGTGCCCTAAGGAGGAAGATGAAAAGGAAGAGGGTGAGAAGTCCTAAGTCTGTTAGTTCCCTCACTTCGAAAAACCTCAAATCAAGAAAATGACATGTAGCTTCTTTTACAGTGGGATCAAAAGAAATCTAAAGACAGCTGTGTTTTTGTGCACATGTATTTTTTTAAGCAAGTTTATAGTTCGAATTTCAGGTCTCAAAGACCAGATGTTGGTGATAAGAGAAACACCCCATGTACTTGAGAGGTAGGATGAAGAAAGAGAAAGGAGAGGCTTTAACAATTGAAATCACGTCTATTTTTTGAAAAAACAAAAAACAAAAAAACATAAACCAAAGCAGTAGAATATAACACAACAAATAATCATTTAAAAACATTAAAACCCACTGAGTTCTTGGTTCCAAAAAACCCACAGAGTCACAGATAAAAATGCTAAAAGGATATTGCCCGTAATTTAAGCAAGTAAGCAGAATTGTCAGAGCTTGGCTTTGAACTTATGAATAAAATATACCGCACTTAGGTTTTATTGTTTGTTTATATGTTTAGTTTACAGAAGCTGGGAAGAGAAAGAAGAAAAAATACGAATATATATATATATTTTTTTTTAAAGTTATGGGGTTGCAAAGGGGAGACAAGTTCAAAAAGAAAATGGAAACAGAGTTTGGAAGGTGTGTGTGGGGTCAAACCCTGGAAAAAGATCAAGGGTGAGACTAGCAACAGCTTTGATGTATAACCATAGATAGTTTTTAAATAGAAACAAAGGAATAACTTTTTTTTCTAAAACTCTCACGGTATTTTTATTCCCTCTCTGAAAGTTATTTAATGTATCTTAATTTGATCAGCAGTACAACTCAAAGATGGAGAAAAGGTATCATAAAAAGCATTTCCGCAAGACGCTGTGATTTTAATTACCATCAGTCCTTTAGATCGTCCCTTTGCCTTTCAGTTTTATTCCTTGAATACATATAAAAAACATCTGTGAAAATATACCTTTTGGCAGACATAAAAATTGACATTTAAAAATATTTCCAAAATATTATAATATTTTCATTGAAGGCCTGAACACTGGATAATTATTTACCAAAAATTACACCACTGTTTCACTTAAGGAGCTACAGGAAAACATTACTCTTCAAGGACTGCAAGACCACATACTTGGTTTCAAATGTCTCCAGCATCATTAGCTCTGTACCCTAAAACCAACTGCCATAACTCTGTGTGTTTTAGTTTGGGTATTTCTTAATTCGTTAGAAGGTTAACTTAATACCAAGCAAGGTTGTTGCTAAGAATAAATTTTTAAAAATCTGGGATTATGCTTTGGAAGCAGAAACCACTGTTATATTATTACATAGGGCACTTTTAAATTAACAGGGGAGAATAGTCACTGATATTTGACACTACTTGCTATGGTATTTAACACCAAGAAAATGTTAAGTAACAGATTGACAGACAAAGGATGAATAGATAGTCAGATAGATGGATAGATAGATAGCTCAATACAGATATTGATATATATACATGCCATTTTATTTCCATTGGTCGAGTAGTATTTTAGTGGGAAAACTGGGATTTAGAGAAACTCAAGTAACTTGCCCAATGTCACACAGCTATGAAATAACACAACATAAACAATTTGTACCTAAAGCATGCCTTATGATTTGTGGTTCAGCAAGGTGGCTCTTCTGGCCTAGTTTGGCTCAACTGTAACATTGCAGGGTTCAGCTGGCACACTGGGCACACTGGCTCAGCTGGGCTAGCTGGACACTCCACATGGTTTCAAGCCAGCGTGAGCATATTCACATGATGGCAGAAGACTTCCACAGAGAAGAGAAACTCAGTACACAAATGCCTTTCAAGGCTCTGCTTGTGTCACGTTTGCTAATGTCTCAATAACTAAACAAGTCACATGGTCAAACCCAGATTCAAGGGTAGAGAAATAAACTCTTCTCTCTGATGGGAGGAGTGGTAAATGGATGGATATGTAAAAATAAAAATTTCTATGGTCGCTTTTGAAATCTACCAAACCATGACATTTACAATATCACAGAAACCACTTATTTGTATGTATACATGGATGTGCATATTTATCTTTACATATTATGTATTTTTATGTGTGTTTTCCTTTGGAGACAATGAAAAGAAACAAGAAAAATATGTCTAGTATATTGCCTTTACTTATATAAAGAATTAAAGCCATTAAGAAAGCTCAAACTAAAGTTTCATGCATGGCACTTGACATGTCCCTGCAAATGTGTATATGTGCATTTGTTTTTACCATTTTTTTTTTTTTTTGGTGCCCTACTCACCCCCTGAGAACTGGCCCAGACACTCTTTTAATTTTGAATTAACACATTTAAAAAATATGGAGAGTACATGTAAAAATCTGTATTTCTGGCTTTATTTGAAATATCGAAAGATCTAGAAATGCCAGAATTATTTGGCCACATGACAACAATTCACTGAAGATTAGGGTTTTTTTAAGTGGGGTTGGGGAACTCCAGTTTACTAGTTTCTGCAAGCATTTTGTTGTATTTCTCTTCTCACGCTGAGGCTGAAGGTTTTAGAAAGAGGGCATGACATGGATGATTAGAGATCATTTTAAAATGCAGTATATCTAGCCTCAGTGATCTTTGCTGTAATTATCATCAAGACCAAAAGCTTCTTACTCCTGACTTAAGAAATACTACTATATGGTTAGTAATTAACATCATTAACATCTCTTGAACTTGACATCATCAATTAATTAAGGGTAAGGTTTTGTTCTCTTGGGAATTTAGTAAATTGTATATAATAACATGTGCGTGTGTCTGCCAGTTGTGTGGGGGGGGGCAAAATCACTTCATAGAGAGGCGAAAGATGAGAGCTTCAAATAAGTTCCATGTCTAACTGTCACATCTGAGCAAATCACTTAACACCAACCTATTCCCCTACCCCCAATAGAAATAATGAAAGACTTCATAACCTTCTATGGATGCCTTCAGTCTTTAAAAAAAAGAAAAAAAAATGACAGATGGAATGCACATATTTTGAGGGGAGTGGAAAAGGAGGATAGCTGGGACTCTTAAAAGTGTTCCTTAGATTCTGCTAGGTTTAGTCATGCTATTTGAATTTAATAGCAGAATCAACACTAAGAATCTTAAACAGTATCTTGGCTTGTCAAACCTGTACTAAGAGAAATAGTCAGGCTTATCTGATTGCACCTAGATTCAGGTATACAGGTACCAAATTGCCAGACAAGATCAAAGAGAATTTTTCCCCTCTTTTTTAGGCATAGTGCCATATACTTGGCCAGACAATTTCCTACTCCACTCCACATTTTTTTTTTCTTTTTTAGCTCTACTGTTTACTGTCTCAGTATTACAGAAAGACGGCAACATTCTAAGCCTAAATATATATGAGCTCAGCCTCTAAGTCCATCTCAGGGGGAAAATTCACACATATGAACATTTAAAGGTTACTTTTGAACATTGTGTTCCTTCCATCTAAAATAAGCCTTTAAAAAATAAAACAATTAATATATATTGTATTGAATCCTAGAATTTGAGTATCTTTACATGATGGTACCACAGGTTCTGTGACTCTTTAGAGCAATCAGTGTTTAGACAGAAGTCAAAATTCAAACTTAAGAAAGCAAATATTTACTTTCTAGAGTTAACTTTTTATCTGGTTTTGGTTTCAAAAGGCTGCCGTGCTTTAAAGACGGCCACAGATTTTTTGCTACTTATTCTTTTGAAAGGTCAGGCCTATGCCTCTTCCTCTTGAATTTGGGCTGATATAATCATGGGCTTTGACTAACAGAATGGGGACTAGCTAACAGAAGGGATTTTGATTATATACAGAAGTGAAGCCATGTAACTTGAAAGACTGACTTCAGCTATCTGAAGTGTCTCCTCTCATTCCTCCTGAAATTCTCCTTCTTGAAACCCAGTCACGATGCTGTGAAGAAGCCTAAGTAGCCACACTAAGAATGAACTCCCAGCCAATAGCCAGCACCTTCTGCTTGGTGTACGAGTGAGGTCATCTTGGACCTTCCAGCAGTCCATGTGCCCAGCTGATACCACGTGAAGCAGATGATCTGCAAAGCTGGACTCTGCTCACATTCCTGTCCTGAACAAATAAAATAATTGTTGTTTTAGGCCACTAGGTTCATAAGTAGTTTGTTACATAGCAATCAAAAACTGAAACATTCCTCAAAATGTTTTATTGAGACTGGTCAGGAAATTGGTTACATGTGGCTTATTCTCATTTCTATGAATGTGATGGTGATGAAATATTATGTCTCCTTCTGATGGATGACCACAAAGTGGATGATCTTCACGTGCTCTGTATTAAACTTAAGAATCTGACAGAGCTAGTCCAAAGAATTCTTGAGTTATGAAGAATATTTGCTTCTATTTACTCAGACTTTGAAAAGGCATGCCTTTGTTAACCAATTTGCTTTGAGGGGCGGGTGTGTGGGGAGACGGCAATCAGGTCACTCATTTCTAAAGAGTAGCTCACCCTCAATGGTCCTCTTGGGAGCCATCTGCAGTAACATGTCTGGGACAGGCAAATCAGAAATGAGCAGTTTTGTTTTCCTATATATTGTTTTGGCAGCAATTAATAAAACAAAGGGCCATCTATCATCTGAAATGTGTGAGTTCTCTTAAAGGAATTCAAAGCCCAGCAAAGGTGATCGACAGCTCTGTGAACTCACACATTCTTTACTTGCATCCAGTAAATGAATCACGTCATTATCTTTCCTTTTATATGAATATTTCAATTGAGAATAAAACACACAGGAGGCACAGGCAGAAATTCAGGATGTAACTTTTTTTTCAAAACATAGTATTTCCAGCCTACGTTATGGCATCTGTGTTCACCAACTCAAAGCATAACTTGGCAGTGAACACAAATACATTCGCATAAGCAGACGAAGCCACAAGCATGAACAGGCTGATTTAAAAGCAGCATTTTCAGTTAATGGGTGTATTTGGTGTAATGTTGACATCTACATTGTAGTGGAAACTGTGGCTTTGAAATTACTTAGCTTCCCTACTGCTGTAAACTGTCTTACTCTGCACAATCCTAAGAGTGACAATACTTTTAAAGTAGGTTTTAGGTATTAACATGATTTGTAAATAATGGAAAGTAGAATCATTTTATAAACCGGAAGGCTGAGACACAAACAGACACTTGACAAAATGAGTGTGGTCACAGGCAAGACAATCTCATGGTGCTTATAACAATTCAGATTCTTCTATCTATGAGATCTCAAAAAGTGCTCCTCTATCAATCATTTTTGATTCAAAATAGTGCAATTGTTGGTTGATGATCATAAATAACTCTCTTATTATTTCTTTTTTCTACCAAGTAATAAGCCATTTTACCCTCTCTACCCTGGGCACTAAAATCCTCTAACTTTCATCATCAACAAAATGAGTTAAAATCAGGGTATAATTAGTCTTGAGTAATACTTTAATTATAAAGTAAAATATGATATCCAATAAGAGAAAAGCTCAGTCAAGTTTTTACCTTCTTATGTTTTTAATTTGTTAATAATGAATTAAACAAAATCTTACTTAAATCCACACAGCATTTAATTGTGTAGCTTAGCAATGCTTTAGCTTAGGAATTTGTAATACCACATAACTTTTCTGAGTGTTTACTATGCAGCCAATTAATTCCTAATGGGAACACCCTTATTTAGAAATTATAGTTGTCTTTGCTTATAGTTGAAGAAGCTGAAGCTTAGGAAGTTAATGTAGCTTGGCTAAGCTATTGTCAGTAAACTACAGAGTTGGGATTTGAACCCAGATCTCACTGACTCCAAGCTTGCTATTCTAGGCCTTGTATTTACTGTCTTCCTATTAGTGGTACAGACACTGTAACCGCCCCCCGCAACCCCATCTCGGCTTTTGCAGGTTCAGTCAGTAAGTGAAAGCATCATTATTTTCCACCTAAGGTAAGTTTTTTTAAAAAAGGATCACTAATTGCTTAAGAAAACTTGAAGATATCTGGCTATGAATGATTCTAGAGAGAATCCTAAATTCATTGAAGGAAGGGTACTGAGTAATTTGGAAGTACACTTTCAATAACTATTGCAGCAACAGAGTGTGAAAAAGTGTATTTTCTGTCAATTCACGTGTTCATGTGGAAATGCCATGTGATGGAAAGATCGAAGCCTGCTGCTGAAATTCCCATGGACAACTCTTCGGGTCTCATCATGCTGCTACAGACATCATTACAATGAGATGCCATGTGTCTCTGTGGTGGTGCCGACCTCCTTACCCCTACAGCTAAGAACCACTTCTGTGTTTGACATCATCATTATTTTAAGCTTGGATATTTTAGAAAGATGGGATTAATCTGGGGAAAATTCAGTTGGGCATTTCAGGAATCCTGGCATCTCTAGGCACTTGAAGAAAATAGAGCAGTTTTATTAAATCTGACTGGCCTAGTGATGTGTGTGCCTGTGTGTGCATGTGTGTGTGAGTGTGTGTGTGTGTGTGTGTGTGTGTGTGTGTGTGAAGTGGAATGCTTGTCCTTATTTTCCCCTTTAATTGCATCTCATCAGCAGCGTGAACTGTTGTTCATCAGCCTCTTCTTATTGTCATTGCCTAGAAGTAGAGCATCCAGCTGGCAATTTCTAGCACTTGTTGTTTATAACTAAAGTTATATTGCTCTTTGATGAGAGACTAAAAGAAAAAAATGATGGCAACTATGTGGGAAACTAGAAACTGAGTAGAAAGTATATTCGTGTTGGTGATAGAATATAGACCAATTCTTAATGAGTCAAGGTAGAAGTACTTGAATACTTAGTTAAAAGTATAAAATAGTGTATTTATTCTCCTACGCTGTGTATTTGCCTGATTTTAATGTATTCTCAAGATTAAGAGGCCCTGATCTGCCTCTATATTGTCTAAATATCATCCAAACACTTAGCTTGTTTCCATTCCCACATCCACTCTCACCCCCAAACAACATATAAATGAACCTGCATCGGTGGGCATCGAATGGTTTTTTTTTGGAGGTCAGTGTACAATAGTAGGGCTTGCTAGGTACATTCCTCAATGCTATGTCCGCCTTTGCTTTGGATGAAGTTCAGTTGTACAATCGTTGGGGTACTTGGTTGCTCAGCGCTTGAGGTACTAGTTTAAGCACTCAATATCCAAAAGGTTAACCTTCAGAAAAACTAGTAACTCATGAAGTGAAGAAAAAAAATAGAACTTTGCACAGTGCTTATATAATATAGGAATCCCAAAAGTACATGTAGAGAATAGATGGATTTATAAATGAACAAATAGAAAACTGTCCAAACTGCAGTTCTGGGAGAAAAGAGAGTTAGCTTGACAATGGTAGAAATAGTTGAGGAGATAAAGTGTGACAGAGATTCCCTGGGCTCCTTGTGATTTGACCAATCTGACTACTTAATATTCCTTACAATGTTGACTGTCTAATAATGACGATTTTATTGATAACTCAGCTAGGTGTCTGTGAAACAATAAGCAGACCTTTTCTGTTCAAATGAGTTTTACCAACTTAAAGTGGTAATAGAGAAGTAGTCCAGTTCTTTTTAATAATTAAAAAGGCTGGCCATGAGTTATCAAATATCTGTTTCTATAGAGTTTTACTAATTTCAGTGAGCTCATATATATATATTTTTTTCTCAGCTGACTCTCAAGTAACACAACAAGTTAAGCTGGACAAACATGTATATCATGTAATATAAACGAGGAAACCAGGGGTCAAGAACTTTGGAAATAATAGATCGTGTTAGATTGTAGCAACAGGGAAAATATGAGTGGTGCTCTATTATTGATTAGTAGGACAACAGGTGATAGAGAATAAATCTGCCCTTAGAAGTGCCTGAGGATATTTTGTACACAAGGGATTTTTGCAATTGGATGTTGAGAGCTACAAGTTAGAGCTGAACTTCAAGGTGTTCCTACTACAGAGTTCATTAAGTGAGAATTAAAAAATAAAAATATTTGTCTTACTTAAAATATATGTAAGATTTTGCAGTTCTTCTACTCAAAACTGATAATGGTTTCCCAACTCAATCAGAGTAAAAGGGAATGGTCTACAAATTGGCTGCTTCTTACCCTTTAACACCCTCTTCTGTTGTTCTCTGTTTTTATGATTGCTGTGTGTGATGGTTACTTGTATGTGACAACTTGACTGGGCTAAGAGATGCCCAGAGAGCTGGTAATCACATTTCTAGATGCCTCCGGAAGGTTTTTCTGGAAGCGCATTCTATTAGTCCAATTCTGTTAACCATCATTCAGTATATTAGTATAGAAACACACATAATATTCACCATATTGATCTTAAAGTATTGAGGGTATTCCACTTCTTTTAAATCATCATGAAAACATAAGAGTTATATTCAGAGAACTTGTACATATGTAAATGATAATAGATAACCTTTAAAAAAATATGGAATAATTAACTAAAATATGTAATTGTGTAACTATAGTGAAAAATAGAAAAATGTCTATAGTTGTCATTACTTACCTCAAAAAAAATCTTAAAGAGAGGCTATTTGCATTGTTTTGAAAGTCTGTGTCAGCTCTGTGCAAGCTACTCTACAAATATATTCCCACTCTAACTACAACCCTCAGAGGCAGCTGAGAACAACAACCAATTGTATTGGATACTTCATTGGGTCAAGGGATGTGCTGAGAGTTTTGTTTTTCAGTCCTGCCGACAAACATATAGGTCTGGCATCATTAATATTCCCACTACTCAGATGAAGAATCTGAGTCTTAGAGAATTTCAGTGAAGTTTCACTGTTGGTACTGGTTATCCATGTATTACATCTATTTCTGTCTAATTCCAAAGGTTATGATCTTAATGGCACGATATTTGAAAACTTCAGATATATGTGTCTGATGTTTGGAAACTACCAGAATCTAGAAAATACAGTCAGGTAGATGTTTACGAGTCATCCAGAGTTTGGTACCGAAACAAAAACAAAAACAAAACAAGCATCTGAAGCAGTTGATGATTTAATCTAAATTTTACTTGATCGTTGACTTTTGAAAGCCAAACGCAACAGATTCCAAGAGTCAAAAGCTATAGAGCATTGGTCTGCCTTTGAGGAAACTCAAGTGTATCCAGAAGGACGACTATACCATGGATCACTTCAGCTCATTGAAAGAGTCCTGTGAGCTGCCATACCAGTTACCTGGAGGCTTGGATGTTCAGAAAGCTGCCATGAAATGGAAAGGACACCTCCCATGGGTTAGGCAGACCGAGTGTTCTGCTTGCAGACAAAGACTCTGTAAAAATCCGTCTTTGGAATTTGGGTTTTCCTTGGAGCACTTTTCAAATTATCTCTTTCCTTTCTTTTGTTTAAAAGGATAATACAGATATAGTGTTACAGAATTCATTTTCCCTCTAAAACCTGTAAAGTTTTACCAACCAGGAGTGTTTGAAGGAAAGGTCATCCTGTGAAAGAAATAATTATTCTCTTGAAAGATTTTTTTTCCCCAAAATTCTTTATTGTAGAAAAAGCTTACTGAGCGCTGATTTCCCTCTAAAGAAATTAAGCTTCTATAGCGTACAAATTCAAATGCAATGCAGCAGACTACCAGACATTTAAAGATCCATTAGGTTATCAAGCCTGTCCTTCTGTGGCCTACTTTAAATTCTCTCTGCAAGGTGATTAAAAGTAACATTTAATAAGAGGTCAGTTGACAAGTAATTATTTAGCACCCACAGGGTGCAGAGCTATACAAAATGCTCAGAATTAAAACCTTTAAAGTTACATAATGGGAAGGGAGACAATAATGTGTATTTCTCTCTGAGCATAGGAACAATATTCAGTACTATTTTCTCCCATATTTTGGGAAGATAGGCTGTCAAAAAATTATGAAAAGAGTTAGCAATAACTAATGTTTTTACAGTGTTCTCTCCTTTTCAAATTTCTCCTACATTTCATTGTAGGATCAAAACACTTTCTATGGAATAGAGAATGTATTATGATCCCATATTTCAAACGAGGATCAGAATGAAAAGTTATTTGGGGGAGCATCCTGAGTTTTCTAGTCCTTACTTCAAATCTCCTTAGATGATACAACATGATTGTGCTTGGGAATTTGCAAATGCAGTGACTCTCACTTGCCTTTTGATATGTTTCTGCTCAATGATTCAGCAATGCCTTATGAGTATCCTTGCCGTTACCACCAATTACCCTCATTCATGCTACTGCCACCTTTTGCACATACACTGCATGTATTTACAATGTGCAATATGCATGCAGTAGCTTCCAGATTGTACTTGCCTTCACTCTTGCTTCCTTCCAATCCATTCTTTCTTCTTTAATACAGCCAGAGATATATTTTAAAATGTAAATTGGATTCTCAAACACTTCTGCCTAAGTGTTTGATGGCTTCTCGGGGACTTTAAGATAAATATCAAAATCTTAAAGTGATCTTCAAGGCCCTCCTTTGTCTGACCCTGATGATCACGCTACCCTCATCTCTCATCCTTCACTTCAGTCACAATCTCTTTCTTATAGTTCCTAGAGCAAGTCCTCCCACTGGACAGAAATCCCCCCATGAGGAATACTTTACTCACATATCTTAACCCAGTTTATTCTTATTCAATCTTCAGCTTGCTGAAGTCCACACAAATAGATCAAATCTCTATTCTAAGTTCCCTTAACATTGCATTTTTAAAAAACTATTGACACTGAGGGTAAATTTTGAGTGTATGTGATTAAACTCAGTATAAACTATCAGAATGCCAAGACAGAGATCATCTTTTATGTTTTGCTCACGATTGCCCCTCAGGATCAGGACTTGAAGCATTGTAAGGTTTCGATAAATATTGATTGAATGTTGAAATTATTTTCAGACCACCATAGCTTTCATTCTAATTGGATTGCAAGTTAAATAAGGACATAAATGTCTGTTTTAGCTATCAGTACATCTCATGGTGTTGGACACATTGAAAATGTTTAATAAATATTTGTTTAATGAATGAATTAATGTTGAATACATTTCCCACATATAACACTGTAGTAACCCTATCAGGAAAGAACATGTGGTAGACTGTGGTAAATTTCCGCTGATGGGCGCTATTTTCTTGTTGTTCGCTTCCTTGCTTATTTATTATGTATGTATGTATGTATGTATGTATGTATGTATGTATGTATGTATGTATGTATGTATACAGGTTTGATTCATAAATTTGTCTTTGTTCTGGATAATCAACTTTATATAGTTCATTAACCTAATACTTTCTACCACCAATTGAATCTACTCCATTGTATATTTTACACAAAAAGTAGAGAAACATATGTCATACATTTGTTAAAACTCTAGAAAGTGAAAGACTATGGATAAGAAGAGGAACACCAATGTAACAGTAGATTCTGTTATTATATTGTCATTAAAATAGATACAGTCTTAGCACAATTAAACTTAGCTCTGAATTTATTGATGAGTAAGACAAGAAAGAAAAGCATGATAGATTCAGAATCAACTTAGTGACCAAGTTTAAATGCTTCCTTTCCACCCAATTAATAATTCTTTATGAAATGTTGTGATATTTAGTTCTATATCCATAGTTTTCTCCTTTTCATTGATCCTCTCTTCAGAAATCAGGACTTTGGTTCTACTCATAAGCAAAACATTACATTTGAAGTAATTATCTAGATTTGTTAGTACTATAAAAACTGTTTTATGGAGAAATGGATTTATTTCCAGATGAGTTGATTTAACTTTACTGTTCAGATATATGATGTCCACCAGATAATCCTGTAATTCTGTTTTGGCTCATGACCTTTATTCAAATATTTTAAGCTAGCTAGAAAATGTCCCCTAGTTTTTATGGACCTATGTCTCCTAAGGTACATTTTGATGTGCTTCTCTCAGTAGTCCCACAACCTTTTTTTCCCACTTTCTAATTAACAAACATTTGTTCCTCCAAGGAAGATTTAAACTCTTTAATCTCAATCTCTTTACAAGATTCAATTTATTTTTACAGTAAGATATTTTAAAAAATGAAATGTTTTCTAATTTTTCAAAAAGAAATTCAAAATTCACCCTGGAAAAATTGGACAAAAAGAAGACTCAAGAGGAAGGAGAAGAAACAATCTGCGGGAGTGTATTGAGTTTGAAATGCCCACGTATAATCTTAGTCCTGGTTGAGCATTCTCCCCAAAATTATGTCCACTGGAAAAATTGCGAATGTCACCTTATTTAGAAATCAAGTCTTTGCTGATATAATCATATTAAGATGAGGTCATACTGGATTAGTGTAGGCCCCAATGCAAAAACTGGTACCATTATAAAAAGAGGAAAATTGGGACACAGATACATACAGAGGGAAGGTGACCATGAGAAGACAAAAGCAGAGATTAGAATCAGGTTTCCACAAACCAAGTAACAGCAAGGGTTAGCAGTAATCGCCACATGCTAGAGACTTTGGACCAGCCTGGCCTGGCCAACACCTAGATTTCAGACTTTCGGCTTCCAAAACTGTGAGAGAATAAATTTCTATTTTTTTAAGCCACCTAGTTTGTAGTAATTTGTTATAACAGCTTTAGAAAACATTCTAGAAACAACAAGTAGAAATTGTGCTTTTTTTCCTTTCTATTACCTAGATTTCAAGACAAGAAACAATTCTCAACAACACCAGGTCCTTCACACATGAGAAAGATCACTAAAAATTAGAAGATGGAAGACCCATAAAAAAAAGTTGACCTTGAGATTAAAAGAGTGAATTTTAGAAGTTGTTTCCTGGATTAATAACAATACCTTACCATTGTGTAACACTTTGTACTAATTTGACCCTCGAGGCACCCTTCAATGTAGGTAAAGTAGATAGTAAAACTTTTAAATTGCAAATGAAGAAATTTAGGTTCAGAGAGATTAAATGGCTTATTTGAGTTGTTCAACAAATCAATATAAAAGCCTAAGGTAGAACCAATGCTTTACTTTTATGGTTTGGCCATGAATCTCACAAGTGGAAAGGACTAGTCCATGATTTTCTAACATGATACTTGACCTTTCATTTCTAAGTCGGTACACCTTGCTTCACCAGGGAGGTTACCCTGGGGCTGTCCGGGGGAGGGGGAGATTCCATTTCTTCTATCAACTAGCACACGAGAAAATGTACCTGGGCTGCAAATCAGATCCCCAAGACAGGCAAAGGGCACTGAGGAAATGAGAATGTAAAAGAAATGAAAGAACGAAGTCCAAAAGATGCTGAAAAGGCTCTAGAGAATACGAATTATAGCATGAAACATAAAAGGTCCATAACAAATGACGGAATAAAGAACAATGGTTTGCAACTGTCAGGCCACAGAAAAGCACCAGGCTAAAAGCAAGAGGATCCTCTAAGGAACTTATTAAATAAGACAAGACCAGAACGCACGTCCAAAGGATTGTGATTCAACGGATCTAGGGTAGGGTTCCTTGGTGATTCTGATGCCTAGGCAAGTTTTGGCATCATTGGTACAGAAGAAATAAAAGATTGTACATCTTCTTTCCAGGTTGCTCACTAGACCAAGTCTTCCTGCCCTTATATCTATCCGTGATTTCCAATATCCCCATCAGCTAGGGCTCAAGGAATGTCAAATACGTTAAAAAAATGATAGAGAAACTGAGGCTGGGGATTTAGTTTGATTCCTTCTACATCCGGTACAGAAACAAAAATGCATGGTTTTCTTGTACAATGTCTCCTTTCTACTAGGAGATAGAGGCTCTAGGAGGGTGATCTTTGTTTTATTTGAAATCAGTCAGTTGGTGAAATCTTGAAGTAGAAAATATATAGGATTTGTTCATGACCCTTTTCAGTCCAGTTCTCTCAAAACCATCCAGCCTGTATGGAATATAGGCAATAGACAGGCAAAACAATTGCTGCAAACACAATATAGCAAGATTGATGAATTCATTCAAAATAGAAAACAGAATACTGTTGGCCTTCAAAATTCACTTGATCTTTTTAATAGTTTTATTATTTTATTCTGAATTATGTATGGCGAGATGCCAAAATCTTTTAGTTTCCATGGCTTCTAAGTATCTTAATCAAGCCTACTTTTTATGTTCTGTTACCTGCCAATCACCATTTTTTCTACTACTATTTATGTGTTCAAAATATGTTCACTCATTCCAACTATCTGTTTTTTCCACCCTTTTTTCAACTACTCTTTTTTCAATTGCTGTTTATGTGTTCAAATATGTTTGCTCATTCCAAAATTAAATTGTCCTCGAACAGGATTTAATAAACAAATTCACCTGGAATAAATGTCGCAGGAGCTACCTCTTCCAGAAATGTTTGCTGTATGGTGCTTTCTTCTCTCCAACCCCAGGATTTTAGGCATAAGTGGCAAGTCTACAGTAGAGCTCTTTTGAGGCCCTGTTGCTTTCCAAGTTCTCCTCAAATTATACTCGAAGACAGCTGTCTATCTTAGCTATTCTTGAAGCCGCTTATGACTGCTACAACAACAAAAATGTTGCTCTCATTTTTTCTTCAATTTTCATATTTTTCCTTTTGCTAATGAGCTAGCTTTAGCTGAGTGTTTGTTTAGTAAATGCTTAAATTACTCTAGTTGAAGCTATCGCCTACATTCATAATAATTAACCTCCTTCAATATTGCCTTTCCAAAGATTTAAAATGCTTTGGTAAGAGTTCAAATAATGATCTAGGAATTTCAAAATCTCTGAGATATTCTTCGAAACTTATGGTGGGCAGAGATTATCTCGCTTGTCATTTTTGTAGTATCCACAATCGCATTGGAAACCAGAATAATTTATCTTGTAGATTTTTATCGCCGTTGGCTGCTTGTCCCAGTTAGAACAAGAAACAAATAACAGAAGATTCAATTTGGTGTTAAGATGCTCAGAAGGTGCTTGGTATGGGATTACAGAGACAGTCAGGTTTTACTTCCTTTGCTTTTCTTCTTTGCCTTCATTTATTTACACACACACACACACACACACACACACACACACACAGAGCAATCAATCTTCACAGTCAAGGAAGAAATAGCTTAAATTCTAACTGTTGCATGGACTGAAAATCCCTGTAAATATTAATAAGAGAATTTGAATCTTGGATCTTCAAGTGTTAGAATCTGTTCAAGATAGAGTTACTGATAGAGCAATAGGTAATACTCTAATGATGGCTCATTAGCCCTTGCTTTGGAATTTCAGTTCCCATAGGATGTTTCTAATGATTATTTTCCACTACCATTACCTTCAGAAGCTTGTATAACTTGAATGGCTGAATGTGATGAAACTAGTTTCTTCCAGACTCTCTGAATTTATTGTTATCAGTGGGTGTTTTATAAAAGAAATAAAGCACCTTTTCCTAGCTCAGACCTGAAAGAATATAAGGAGGTGTTTTAAATGTGCCCACATGTACTCCAAGACACATAATTGGAAATAGTTAACAAATCTGACCAAGAAACAGCCTTCTGTAAAGAGGATTGGATAGCCTAACATTTGTGGAAGACAGGCATATTTGTACGGTTTATACAATAGCATTTGCATCTTTAGACTGAAACAGGCCAAGTTAGTTAACCAGAGACCCTATAATTTACAGTAGTTGTTTTTAATGAGGCCACTGAGAGATCTGGGAATATATGCAGAAAGCAAGGAGAGTGAAAGTGGTTCTATAATAGAAAACAGAGGTTTCTAAATGTAGTTTGGGAAGACAGAGAAAGGCATAGTAAAAATTAGCATAACAGACATGTCTATAGAAACATTCTTTACTTCTTAGCTTTCATTAAATCAAATACTAAGTGGCAATTACTGAAATACAATAGGCACATTCAGGCTCTGACAACTCTTAACCTGTCTGGGCTTTATAAACCATTTGTCCCAGGTCACATGATGTTCCCATCACATGAGGCAACTGTTATACCACAGGCTTAAATGCCACATGCAACAATCTAGAGGTCTCTGAATGGCTCTATTATTTTGAGGTAATTCAAGATATCACTATTGAGGCATCCAGTATTCAATGTGTGTTTAAATAGACTTTTAGGTACTGAAAAGCATAAGCGTATGCAATGTACGAGTTATCATTTATTTCAAAGGAAGTAGGACTTACTTCCTTATTCAGAATTGTTACATTGAGGGAACACACCACATGAGATAATGTGCACAATGAAGCCCAATGCTGTAAATATTTATTACGAAATGGGGATTAGAGAGGCCTGCACTGAGTAACTGAAAAATAGTCAAGCAGAAGCAACTGCCGGCATTAACAATTCATGTTATTCTTTTCTGGTTAACTCTGCCATATTGTTGAGAGTATAGTTACCTTAAGCAACTATTAAAATGTTTCACATTCATATGGGGTTTATCAGCATTTATATTTATATTGACCAATTTGGAAATGAAGGCTCAGTCACAAAACTGACCTGTTGCAGAATTAGCCCTAAATTGATATTCCCTAGAGGTTAAAAAAAAGTAAGTGAAGTAGAAGAGTTCTCTCACCAGGTCACAAATCACCACAACACTTCTGCCCTTGGACCCCTTTACTCAAATTTGATCTTCATGCTGTCCTTAGAAACTGGAGATGTCAGACACACTGGACAGCAATTCACAGACTATCAGGGAGGCCCAACTCAGTAAAGGGTCTTGCCATAGAGTGGCCATTTTAAATGCTCAGTTATAACCTTTGTCCTGGTTGGGAGTGAGTTGAAGTGAGTTTGGGGGATTGGAAACAAGAAGTATCACTAGTTGGTCAGAAGCTGTGATTAAGGCTTATTTACAAGCCTTTAGGATTTAAAACCCTGGCAACCCATTCCACACACACACCCCTTCTCTTTCACACAAATGTGGCAGGCTATTCTCTTGCAGATTCTTTACTCATTAAGGCTACCCTTCTTGAAAATGTTCAACAACGTTTGGCCTATATAAAATTCTTTGGAACCTTGAATAAAGTTATGAGAAAAGGAGGCTTAAAAAATGGATCAAGGCTCAGCAGCTTTCTGAAAGTTCCTCGGCTCCAGATCTTCCCACCTTTTCTATAATCCCAGATCCAGCATCTGTGTTCTTTCCTTTCATATGTGCCCTTATTTATCTCCAATCCCATTTAATTTAACTCAGCCCACCAATCTTTCAAGCAGTTATTTAAGTATGTAGAACCATATAAATTGGTGTGATTCAGGGAAGTTAGTGAGGGAGAGATATGAGAGGCTTTACATAATACATATATTATAAAGCACTAAGGAAACCTATAAAAAACCATAATAGATTCAAATAAAACCAACATAATTAATTACCAATGTGTATATGTGTGTATACATATGTGTGTATACACCTATATGTATACATACAGACAAATTTTTTTGACCATTACATCAACTCATAACAAAATTCTATGGGTGAGCTCATTTTTAACTCTGGATGAGTACAGAAACCAGAGCCCTATCTTTTCAGAGCTTCCGCCAGCACCCCCTAGAATTGCACCAGAGATCACTCTGACTTTTCTCCCCAAGGATCAGCTATGGATGTTGATCCTCCCATAATAAATTCTTCAGATTCCTAGTCTTAGGATGCTTATCTTGCTTCTTTTTATTCTCTACTCTGTATCAGTAATCACCTGATTTAAATATAATTACTTGAGAGGATTTTAAAAACTTTATTATTATGAAAAGTTTCAAACACACACAAAATATGCAGAAGAATAAAATCAGCTACCCCACCCCTCCTCCCCAACCCCCCATCCACCACCACATTCACACATCGCTGTGTTTCACTAATTTCAAGTCATGGCCACTTTGTTTTTCTCTAAACCCCCTTTCATTTCTCAGTCTTCTAAACTGATTTGAAGCAATTCTCAGATATTTCATCATTTCATCCAAAAATATATCAGTGAACATTTTAGAAAAGGAATATTTTGAAACATAATTATATACCGTTATCATGGCTAAACTCAGCAACTCAGCATTAATTCCTTGATATTAAATAGTTAATTTTAAAATTAACCATGTATTTTCATAAACTATTATTTTAAATCTCATTTGATTGTATTAGAATTAGAATAAGGGTGATCTATCCCAGATGGTGGTTGACATATATCTCTTAAGTTTCTTTTAAAATATCTTTCTTTCCAGCTCTCTCTATCTCTCTCTCTTCCCTCCCCACACCCCGCCCTTACCATTTATTTGTTGTAGAAACAGTGTTGTTTCTCCTTTTTCTCACCATCTAGAGTTTTCTGATTGTCTTCTGAAGGTGTTATTTTATGCTTACTCTGTCTCATATTTTCAGAAAATAAATCTAGATGCTCCATCAATTTCAGGTTTGAGTTTTTTGGAAGGTAGAAATCATGCCATGTTTGGTGATCTTTCCTTTTGTGATGTTAACAGTAACTAATTATTATTACTTGGATTTATTACATGAATAGGAGTTGCAAAATGATGCTATTCTAACATTCCTTTTTCATTTATTATCTGGACTATTTATCTTAAAAGAATCTCCTTTATCCAACTAATTTCTGACTCAAGGGTACAATGTATATGGAGAAGGTAAGGTTAAATAATTACTTAGGGGTCTTTTCCCTTTCTTACCAGTTTTCAACATAAGAATTGGTTCCCTAACATCATTCTATGTTGACAACTGAGGTATTGCATTTTGTTTTGTATTTATCTTTAAAAAAAAAAAAAAAGGAACCAAGAAACAGACTTTTGGATTGAGCCATTTCTCTGGGAAAATCTTGATTCCTTTTCTTGGGAAATGGTATTGAGAGACCATAATCTGTGGCCAATAATGATAATTTCTGCTGAGATTTTATGACTTTTCAGTTGTCAGAATTAGAAAATAAATAATTTTTAAAAGATAAATACATTATGACAGATACAAAATTTTACTTGAATCATATATCTGTATCTCATATTTCTTAATATTCCCAAACACCCATTTTTCAAAGATACAAGAGTAATTACGCATTTACATTAGCTCAAAATGCACATGTAACAGTTTCAGGTTAGCACTACGGCCACTACTCTCACAGATATGATTACTAAAAACAGCAGTCCTATTAGACACATAGAGTGTCATATTCAGCTCATGCTGCACTAACAAATACCAAAGACTAGGTGGCTTAAACAACAAAAATTTATTTTCTCACGATTCTAGAGACTGGGAAGTCTAAGATCAAGGTGCAGGCCAATTCTGTTCTAGTGAGATTCTTCTTCCTGGCTTATAGTCACCTTCTCACTGTGTCCTAACATGTAGGGTTAGGTTGTCTCTTCTCATAAGGACATTACCCTCGTGACTTCATCTAAACCTAATTATCTTCCAAAGGCCCCATCTTCAAATTCCATCACACTGGGAGTTACAGATTCAACATATGATTTTTTTTGAGGGGGGTGGTTAGGGGAACATAGTCAGTCCATAGCATATAGTTGCGTTACTATATTTTAAAGCCTCCTAGAATAGATTCTTTGTTATGCCACCAACTCAAATATAGATAAGCGTATTTTTATAATGTTTGTTTTATTTAATTGTATTTTGTTATTATGTAAAACATTTTCATGAATCCAAATTGAATTCCACAAAATTAGATATCATCAGTGATGATTATTTTCTCTTCGTTCTCTCTACACTATTTCTTCCTTCCACATATGGAGCCATTAAATTTTTTATTGCTTATCTTTTTAAAAAGCATAGTTAAGGGACATAGTCTTAGGATCTATTTTCAATTTACCAAGTAAGACTATCTCGGAGTGAGGCCAGATGACTCTGATGCACATCTCTGTTTGCAAACCCTGCGTTCTTCCTCAGTCATTTCATTCATTCCATGCTATCAGCTATAATTGAAAAGCCAGTGACTCAAACAACTATTCTTAACCTTCAATCTCTTCTGGAAAACAATCTATTGGAAACCATAACCACATACAATAGCATCTTATTTTATTTTATTACATTCAAAATAAGCTTATTAAGAGTATCTAAGTACTGATTTGACAAATTTTTAGGGGGCCTTGATTCTTTCCTTTTCCTTACATTCAATATAAATCCTGAAATTTCTTCAAAATTGTTCCCCTACAAAGAGTCAGCTGTCTCTTTGTCTCTACTGTCATAGACTTTGTTTAGACCAGCATTTCTCGACTTCAGCACTATCAATATCTTGGACCAGATAATTTTTTTGTCATGAGGGGCTTTCTGTGCATTGCAAGATGGTTAGCAGCATCCTGGCCTCTACTCACCAGATGCTGGTGTCAACTCCCTAGCTGTGACAAGCAAAAATGTCTTCAGACATT
>NW_011888813.1:6686491-6693035 GCF_000151845.1 Pteropus vampyrus
TATTGGAAATACACAAATTCCATAGTAGGCTATAAACTATATTTCACTAAGAATTCTTTTCACCATTGTATTATGTCTCTCATTCCACATATTTTATCCTCTACTGTAGTCATAGATAGCTAATGTATTCCATGTCCCCAAATCTGTCATTTATTTCTGTTTCATTCTTCTGTACACATAGTTTTTCTTCAGCTATATACCACCTCTTTTCTTAAGATGAAAAGTCCCTCATCACTCTTTTAGGTAGTTCTCAAAACGTGTATACTGATTAAAGTCTTTCCTGTCCTCCCCCATCACAAATGTAACACCAAATACATTATGTTGTAATTCTGCATCTTCATCACTTTTCAGGAAGCTCCCCAAGGACAGCGGGCTCTAGTGACAGTGCTTAGCATAGTGCCCACTTGTGCCCTTACCCATATTCTCCCAGAGGACACCATGTTAGTACAGTTAGTACAGAAGTCATTCATTTGAAGTTTGTAAGCTGCTAGACTTAAAGTGTAATTGACTGGCTGCATATGATCTAAAGTATGATAAAAGAAAAAAAAACATTTCTTTCAGGATTACTCTTAACTTTAAAATGTATTTTATTGCTGCTAGAATTGAAATAAAAGTTAGTAGTCCTTAACGTGAGAAAATGGCACCCATGGCATTTCCAAAACGGAATGCAGAATGCTTCTGTGATGCCGGCAAAGGTCTGTTCCTCCTGACAGCACAGCCTCTGATCTGTAACACTGAACCTCATTACTCACCTGGGCCTTTCAGGGGTGGTTGCCATCTATGGACCCATGCCTGCCCTTGCAAGAATTCAGGAGAGAGAACCAGGCCAATTGTGAGACACCATCTCTGCTAGCCCATTTGGAGAGAAAGTCCTATTTGATGTAATGGAGATAAGGTGACCAGAAAGACATAGAAAAGTGAAGTAAATAAACAACAGTTGAATCTTTTGTTTAGTTGCCTATGAAAAAAAGAACTTTTGTAAGATTTAGAAACAAAATTTAAAAAAATATAGGAATTGAGCATTGGTTAAGAACTATTTTTCTTTATAAAAGTTTATTATTACATTTTGCCTTTTCTGTTCCTGATGTAGTAAGATATACAAGCTTTCTGCCTTCTAGATAAAATAGGAAGGAAGTAAAATCAGCATTAACTGAATAGAGTTTATATGCCATCAATAATGCTACAAAGTATGGAACATCTCTGTTTTATCTCATTTGGAAACAAAGATTTTGTGAGGTCAAGAAAAGTGTTTATGGGCATAAAACTGTAAGTTTTGATGTATAATTTAACATGATTCTTTCTGACTCTAAAGTTTTTATACATCTTAGTTACCTCTTACTTTTTTCTGTATTTGTCACTTTTAAATCTTAAAATTGTCCTTTATTTCTACCATGCTGGGGGTTAGTACATAGGCCTGTGTTCACTGTGTCACGTGGGCAGAAAAATCCCCTTTAATTGGTGGACATTGTTCTTCATACCAGGCTGAGAATGGGGGGAGCAGGTGAAGAATTACTAAAAAAAAAAGTTCTAGTACTTGATACCAATTACAGAATAATTAAAATTGAGAAACTCCTATTCAAACACAAAGATCCTAGGAATGGTTAAGTCTAAAGTAGATGAAGTTTACTGGAAATGAAGTTTGTTTTTGCATTATAATATTTTTGAAATTTTGCTCATTGAGTGAAACAGAGGGACATTTGTGTTAAGGGCAGGATTCAATCCTTGTAAATCCTTTCCTAGTACTGCAGGTGAGACTAGACAATGCAGAGCTGATGTAGTAGGTAAGAACATGGGATTTGAAATAGATCTTGGAGAGAAAATTCTGCCACCAGGGTTTGAAAAGGTGAATTTCATCAGTCTGTAGGAAGCATTTTCATCCTCCATGTCTAATGAGAAAGGTGGATGAAAGGAAATAGGGCCAAAAGAGAGAGTGTAATTTGAAGGAAGCTGAAGACCAATACTTTTTACTTTTTAATTTTTCCAAAAGCTTAATGAAAACAAATGCTAGAGTATTACTAAAAGCTACCCTAAACATGTGATTTTAGATATGCCCATCTCCTCATCTTCACCTTTCTGCAATTAGTCCGCTATGTTTGTAGCACAATATAGCTGCTCATTCAGAATAGTTTTCCCAGCATTAGTTAGTCTTTCTCATGTATCAGAACTGCATTTTCTCTCTAGGCTGTTTCTGGCTCCATGATTTGCTTTTTGAGGTGCAACTCTCAGAGAGACATGTATAAGCCAGAGTTAACCTATCAGCATATGCCCATTAGGAAACGTGAGAGGCCTGAAAACTCCATTGGCCATATTTACGTGGAAGATTATCTCACACCTATGGAGATATTAAGTGGACTTAGGAATAGTACCCTATGTTAGGATCTAGGCACGCCCGTTAAGTGCACAGGTAATTGCCACACAGCCCCCAGGTGAGGCATACCCAGAAAATAGGATAACTCCACCCTAAGGAAGACCAGGCCAACTATACAAATCAGACAACATGGAGATACCAGTGGAGTTGAATCTAAGATCTACTCATGATTCTTGCCTTAGAGATTTATATATGCTGATTCACAAAACACATTGTGCAGTAAAGGAAACTGGTATAATTATCTCCTTTTTATAAAAGCAGAAACAGAGCCTCAGAAATAAATCAGCCTTCTCGGAAACATACTATTACCAATAAGAGGAGCCCAAGTCCAGGGCCCTTTACTTTTGAACACTGCAATTTTGCATCATCAAAAACCAGTGTTTCTGTTTGATTTTGATATGGATCTTCCTTCTTGACCATGTTGGTAGTGCATAGCCTTTGGAATGTGTTAGCCTAGACCGACATCTCTAAGAAATGCTGCAGTTTATTTGACAAGGACCTCAGCTCCTTGCTAAATTACATTTGCAAAAAGAAGAAGAAGAAGAAGAAGAAGAAGGAGGAGGAGGAGGAGGAGGAGGAGGAAGAGGTTAATCCACTAGAAATAGTAACAATAATATCTCATTTTGTGATCATTTGGTAATCTTAACTGTAGTGTTCTAGGGAATAATTCTCCTTTGATTAAATTAGAATTTTATTTTGCTAAAAGTCCCATTGAAACATAATTAATGCTACAAAAGCAAGATTTAACAAGAGCTCTGGGACAGCATTTCAAACATATAGTTGTTAATTATCTATAACTATACAATTTACAAACACGTCTATTGAAAACGAAACTCTGCTAGTAGACATATCCATTTATTGCAGATAGTTACTATTCCATCGCAAAATTATCAGTCATTTGCTAATATTTTAAGACTTATTATGGTTAAATAATGTGCTTAATACATTTTCTTCCTTTAAAATGACAAGAAAGGACATTTAAGGTTTGATAAATGTTACTTTACGTCAACTGGAAACAAAAACTGACTGAAGATATAAAATGCTTATAAAAATCAAGTAGTTAAAAAAGTTTTCTCCAGTAACTGCTGCTCTTTCTCAGTTTGGAAAGGCTCTAAGTTTTAATGATACCAACAGACACGTGCATGCAAAATATATATTCTCTGGAGAAAAAATTTCAAATAATGACTCTTCCTGTTACATGCCAAAAGCCACTATATTGAAAGATGCTCATCCTGTGTGTGTGTGTGCATGTGTGTGTGTTTCAATTGCTTGGTGTCACCGCTTTTTGAGCACTTGAGAGCAATAATTTTACCTGGTTTATCTTTGTGGGCACAGTTCCCAACTTGTGAGGACTTATAGTTCATGTTCAATAAACATGTGATATTTAATTGACTGGTACTTGATTTGGCAGTTAGAGTAGTTCATGGTGCTACTCGAGACTGCTCAGAAACTCACATGGTAGAAGAAAGAGTTGACGTATCAGGGGCCATATACAGAAATAAGCTTCTAGTACCTACCTTAACTCGTCTGTATCAAACTTATTTTTCTTAAAGATAAATATTGATTTACTGAGTTTATAGCATGTATAAAGCTCCTGGCTAAAGGGTGCTATATATGTCACTTCATTTAAATCTCAAAAAAAGTCTCGTATGGAAAGTATAATATTTCCAATTTTATGAGTAAAGACACTTATATTCGAAGGAGCTAAGCAATTTGTCCAAGGTCAAAATCACTTAATTTAGGGGAAAAAAGATGACAGCAAGAGAAATTACGATCACATGGCCAGCCCACAGTTCTTTTCACAGCCCATCAATTCCACCTCTTTATGTTGGCATGACATTTTTAGGCTAAAGTTCTAAAAGAGAGGTCAAAGGAAGAGTCAAAAATAAAGCAATCTGAGATTTTTTAAATTGGTTCTGACTTCTACTGATAGCACTCCCAGATCCTTTGCTTATTCTACTAGAGTGCTTAACTTTTTGGGTCCCTTGATAACACTTCCTCCAAGATTTTCAAATTCATTTTCCTGTTACTTCACCTGATTCTTTTCAAACTGGCATCTCCATACCCATGACCTCCACCCATTTTCCTGACTCTGATCCATTTCTGCAGTTTTGTTTGATGATTTGTTTATGTTTTTAACATTGATCTATGCACCAACTACAGTGAATTCAACTGTTGCAACTCAGGAGGAAGTCTGAGAGTTCCTTTTTCATAAACAAACAAAAAACAACAACGACAATAAAAACACAAAACATTTGTCTAACACTAGAGTTTAATTTCAGTATCCAGGGAATTCTGATCCTTGCTCTTGATTTTATTTCACTATGAATACCTTCCTGCTTTTTCCTTCAACTTTCTGCTCTTCTTAGCATCTCACATGGGTTATCCATGGTGCTTTTTTTTCTTCATACGACTTCTTCTTTCCTGTACTGTTCTCAACGGTTAAATTTTCAATTTTGTCAGCAAAATCTGTAGTACCAGGAGACTGCTTAATAAAATAAGTTTATCCCTAGAAAGAATTTTCCTGAGTAAAATTGTGGTATTAGTAATATGATGAGTAGAGTATTTGGGGCAATAATCTAATAAACTACAACAAACATTTGTTTTGAGATTTACTGTATGCCAGGGAATTTGCTAAGTATTTTATATGCATTACCTCTTTTAGGTTTCACAATAACTTCCAGATAGACAGTACCTCTGTTTTTAAAATGTGGAAAATTGTAGCTGAAAAATGTTAATTGCCCAAGATCATAGAGCAGAGCCAGGATTCAAAACTATGTTTATCTAAATCTAAACACAGAGCTATTAACCACTGAAAGCTACCTTCTTCCTTTTAGTATCTTCCTCTATCCTTGTACTTTTCTTTATTTTACTGGAGAAAAGTAAAATCTGTGCCTTCTTAATTTCTTATCCAAGACCACACAGGTAACATGTAATAGAGCCAAGATGTCACCTTGCCTGCCTTAATCTTTTGATGACACCAGGAGAAAATATTTTGAAAGGGATGATACAGAAGGTATGATTGTTTTTTTTTTTTTTTAATTTGAGATTCATTGTATTTTAAAAATCATGAATTCCTTAAGAATATCTAGCCTTGGTTCAAACAATTTTTATCACTCCCTAGAGCCACTTAACTCCACAGGCAACCTGAGTCATCTTAGTGAACCCACAGAAACAGCCATTCTAATGCTTGCCGCCCTGTAGGAGTGTTTTTTACAGTCTTAACTGAGTGCTTAAGTCTTGAGATTAGTATTTTTTTTTACAAAACGAAAAACAACAAAAATTTTACTCATTTCCCAACCGAAATCCTTTCATTTTTTCATGATGCTAAAGTAAGGTATACTAAAGTTTAACAGAGCTTTGGAGGATCTTAAATTCAGTTAAGGGCCAGTGAGGTTCTTTAAATATTAAGATGTTTTAAGATCCTGAGAAAGATACTTATTCTCTCTGAATCTCAGTTTCTCTATCTATTGAAATGAAAAAATATATACATATATATTTTTCTGTTGAGTTTAAGGAATTGTCCTCTAAAGCAGGCTGTGTTTTTTGGTGTTTAAAATGCTTAGTTCTGGTCTGGGCAATTCTGTACGACTGCAGGCACTACATTTAATTAATCAGCATGTGTACCTGTGATACCTGTATAGCTTATAGTATGATAGAATACAGGCCACTTACTTCTTAGGTGAATGACCTTCCTTGGACTAGTTACTTAACCTCTCTGCTTTCCATTTCCTCATCTGTAAGATGGGGATAATAGCAGTATCACTAAGGCTGTTATAAAGATTAAGTAAATCAATATGTATAAAGTACTCAGAATAGTTCCTGGAAAAACTATGTAAGTGTTTCTTAAATAAATGTGTGTATTTGCCAATTTCTGGAAAAGAGCCTAGAGTACTTGTTCCACTGAGTTCAGCAGAATTGCTCTGAAGCTTTCATGAAACATAGATTTTCCAACACCCAGCTCACTTGATTCATTCTTGTTACTGCCTGATGCTTGATATCTGCAGGTGTTTGAGTGGTTCCCACATGAACTGTTAAACTCCCCAAAGAACATTGTATTTTAACTAAGGGAGGTGTGTCAATTTGGCTTACATAAGAAGAATGAGGCTCTTGCATAGTCACAGACAGTTTCTAGATGCGATGGGGTTCACCATGCCTGATTTTGCACCACATGAG
>NW_011888813.1:6694360-6704809 GCF_000151845.1 Pteropus vampyrus
ATTTATATAGTTTTAATATTTTATATACTTTTTATTTTTGTTTGTTAATTGATTTTTTTCTCTGACACCTGAAACATAGTAAGGTAAATATAAATCATTAATAGACATTAATTTATATCTATTAGCTTTTTTATTTCTCTAATTTGTATGTGCTTTTTCTCATTTTTTTATCTGCCTTTCAATTAATTGTGTACTGTAGATGATGATGATGATGTTTCAGTTTCCATTATTATACTCCTGTATAATTTTAAGTATAAATTAACAATGCATGCTTATCTTACCAAAAATGAATATTACTTGCTACTTTTACCCTGTTAAATAGTAAAAATATTGTAAATTCCTAACTCCACATTCTATTTTGTTTTGTATCTTAATTCTTTATAATTTGTAAACCTCATAAAACATTATTGTTATTGTCATATATCAATATCCATAGACTTTTGATCAAACTGAACTTTATCTATCGCTGCTCATTGTTTTTGTTTTTCTGACCTTGTATCTGAGCTCATACTCATTCTGCTTAAAGAAACTCCTTAGTACTTCCTTTAGTGTTAATTTGCTGGTGACTAATTCTCCTGTATTTGTGTGTGTGTGTGAAATATCTCTATTCTACTTTTATTCTCAAATTTTATTTACGATGGGTATAGAATTCTAAGTTATTTCTGTGCAGTGCTTTCAATGTATTTTATTTTGCTCTATCTTTGGCTGCTATTATTTGAACATCAACTGACAACTGGCCTTTGAATGTGTTGTGCCATTTTCTCTGGAAGCTTTTAATAATTTTCTCTTTTACTTTGTTTTTTAGCAATTATATTATATGTGCCAAGTGCAGTTTTTTTTCTCTTTATGCTTTTTGGATTTCAAAGGTCTTCTTGAATCTGAAGGTTAATATCTTACTAGATTTTGGAAAGTTTTCAATGATTATCACCTCAAATATTGTGTTTGCCCTATTCTCTTGCCTTTTTAATTCTGAACATTGATAATGCATGTGTTAAATCTTCTCATATATCTTCTGTCTTTTATGTATTATTCTCCATCCTTTAAATTTTCCATGTTTTTTTCTTTAAATTTTTTTCTCTATATTCTACTTTATCTTCTTTTTGTGTTAAATCTGATTCAAAACATATCTTAGTTAAGGATGCCAGATTTAATAGATAAAAATAGAGGATGCCCAGGTAAATATAAATTGTAGATAGACAATTGATACTTTTAAATATAATTATGTTTCAAATATTGCGAGGGGAAAATACCTATGTTGAAGTCCTAATCTCTAGTACTTCAAAATATAACTGTATTTGGAGGTGGGCCTTTAAAGAGGTGATTAAGATAAAATAAGGTCGTATGGGTGGATCCTAATTCTATATGACTAGTGTCCTTATATAGAGATAAGATTAGGACACAGACACACACTGAGGGAAGACCAAGTGAAGACAGAGAAAGGCCTCAGAAGAAATTGACACATTACTTTGACTTCATCCCACAGCCATTCCCTCGGAGTCGGGACAATGTTCCATGCCGCCCCCTACCCTAACCCTCCAACCTCCCAGTCAACAGCAGTATCACCATGCAGCAGAAACTCTGATGAAGGCGGCTGACCTGACCCTGGGTTTTGCTTTTTAATAATTAAATGTTGAACACTTTGATAATTTAAAGCTCTGACAGTTCTTACAATTGCCTAGAGATGATTCAGCTTTGCTTCTGACAATTGGTCAGACTAAGAGACTAGCATTCTGGGACCGCCTTAATTCAACTTCAGTTTTTGCAAGTGTTATTTTAAGTCTTCTTTCATTCAACTCTCTTTTCATGACCACAACTCAAAGTGTAGGGTTTTATCAGACTCTTTCCAGCCTTGGTGAGCTCTGAATAATAATTTTGTCTGCCTTGTTCTATGAGACTTCCAAAAGAATTGCTCAGCCTTTTCACCTTTAAGGCAACTTTTCCAGAATTAGAAAAAGCCACCAGGGAAAAAGTGCCCCAATTCCTGGCCTTATCTCATTGCCTAGCCGTCTTCTTCTGGATCTTGGCCTTATGAGGCACCACTACTTTGACTTTATTTGAAGTCTTTCAGAACTTGATTTAATATTTTTAAATATTCTAATGGTTCTCATTTGAAACTAATTCAGAGGTCTAGAATTAGTCTAGAATTGCTAAAAATAGAAGTAGTCGCAACCATCTTCTCCATCATAGAAAACTTAGGTAATTAAATCATCCAGCTAGTAAAAGGCAAAGAACTGAGGTCTACCTGAGCTTAAAGCCTATGTTTTCTACCATCACACCACATTATGAAAAGGAGGAAGGGGGAGGTGCCAGGAAATGCAAGCAGGTATAATTGAGCTCTGGACAAAGTTTCAGACCCATAGATTTCTAAAATACTGCACAAAAAAAACAACTTTGCTACAAAACAAGCTATCCCCTCATTATGGCATGAGTGGAGAAAATGTAGATGATTATCTTAGCAGAATCCAGTGTTAAGTGGCTGTAGTGTGTCTATGGATTATCAAGAACAAACTGCTATTGCTGATGCTTCCACATAAATGGTATTTCCACAGAAATTCACCTTGTACAGCACCTTTGCAGTTGGGCATTAAAACAAAGGTACTCAGGACAACAGAGAAAAGAGACTGCTCATCACGACAAAATAATCAAACAAATGCTTGTCATCTTCAAAATTTGGCAAAGTGAATATGAAAAAATATCTAATAAAATATTAAGAAAAATTGAACTGGCTAATACTTCAAAGGAACCAATAGAACTATATAAAGTAATGAGAGTCTTCTAGAATGCTAAGGGACCTCATAAGCAAAGGAGAAATTTTGTGAGGAAAGATTGAATCCAGAGGTAATGGACATTGCTATCAGATATGTTATTAAATTAATGCAAGTTGAAGTCTTTCTGAGACACAAAAGGGGAGAAATTGATAAGTAAGTATTTGCCAAGTTAAAAGCTTTAGATCGAAGAAGGAATATAATATTCAATTTTCTAAAACTTTATTCTAAGAATGAAAATTGAAAAAAGGAAAATCTTGAAGTATAAGAAAAGACTTGACACTATGGATTAAGCTTTTCTCAAAGCCACGGTGTTCCAAGAATCAGCCTCACAGCCCCACATGCTTCTAAACACTAATTAAAAAAAAATTACAAAGCATAATATCTTAAGTTTCTGGTTAAATATAAACTGAATGCATGTAAAATTGTACCAAAACAAAATTTTTCTATAAAGAACAGAATGCTTCCATTCTGAGTTCCAAAGATTAAAAAAAAAAAAAAAAAGGTCTTCAAAAGATTTTGCAAAGTGAATCCATCAGTAAAGCATTTTTCATACATTTGTTGTGGTATTTACTTGGCATTTTAAACATTTTTTTTCTTGGTGCGACACATTCATTTTGCACATATGGGTTATTTTATTATTAACACATAATGGAATAGTTAGGCAATAACATTTCATGCATAAGCATGTGAAAATTAATCTAGCCTTTCAAATAAATCTGTATGTGTTCCACGAATTCCACTTTCCCTTTCTAATTCCCAGACCTGTACTTAACACTGTTTGAATTTTTTCTCCCATTTTTTTTACATGACACAACTAAAAGTTAAAATTACTCTATTTCTTCTAAGATAAAAAAATGTTATCTATTGGGTTATTTTCAAGCAAAAGCATATTCATTTATTTAAATTATTTTTTTTAAAAATCAGTGATCTTGAAAATAACATAAAGAGCACTTTTGTTCTCTAAGTACCCCCAAATGGCCTTATCAAATTTTACTCACTTAGCCTGGAATGCCTGCATCATTAAGATTTGAATAATACCAAAGTTAACATTTGTTAAAAAAAAAAAGAAAGAAAAAATCTTCCATATTTTTTTCCTATATTAGTAGGAAGATTTGCTATTGTTTCGCCTTTTTCACTAATGTTTTGTCTAGGAAAGGCCAACATTTGAAAACACCTGAGGAAAAAAAGGAAGGCAACTGACTCAGCCATTAAACCATTAATGTATTTGCAAAGCAAAGTTTCTCAGATCAGCTACAATGTTTAAAAAGCAGAGTAAGAGAATGAGACTCAGTGCTTGCAAGTTGTAATTACCATATGGTGAAATTACTGGGTCTTGAGACTTTCTATTTGAGGTTTGGAAAGGTGAACTTGGGTTTGTTAGTCTCCTTAAACTGTTTTAAAGCATTTTGAAACTCACCAAGTTCAAGTTCTTTAACATAAAGATCCTTCAAGATAAACAATTCATGCCTATTGCTTTCACTGTCAATCTATATATCACCACTCAGTGACTTCTTGACACTTCAATAATATTCTGTTTGTTGTTTGCTTTATGGTCATTGCTCCCTGCCTCTTCTTCTCTGCTTAAAGAATTCTGCTCTCCTTCATTCTTCAGGAAAACTTGCTTGTCTCTTCTGTGCTGAATTGTGTTCTTGTCTATATTCTTGCACATTTCAATGAATGTTTCAGTCATGGTAATGACTCTGTCTTATTTTAATCACTTGTTTATATGGCTTCCTCTCTACAAACTCTAAGCTTGTTCAGAAAAAGGACTTTCTTTTTCTGTTTTGTATCTCTTTGAGGAGTATTTCAACATTGGAAAGAGATGACATTCTAGGCCGATGTAAATATAGGTAAAAGTCAAAGTCAGGAATGAGTGGGGAAGCATCGTTTCAAAGAAAAACAAGGGAGTATGGACTCCTGGTTTGTTAAAAATATACATTGGACCGTATACCTTGCTCAGCAGGATATTGTACTACTCACTTACAATATAATAGAGACAAATTCCCACCTTTATGAAGTTGTAATTCTAATATGAACTATAATATATAATGAGACTAAGGTGGTAAAGAGCCAGAGGGGTTAAGAATTAGAATGAGTAATGGGGAGTCATTTTGTGGTGGTTACTTTGAAAAGGATGTGTCGAAGTGAAAAAATATTTGAGCTGAGATATTTAATGAAAGTATATACTATAGATTATGAGGAAGAACGAGTTCAGATGTTAAAGTATGAGCTTATTTGATGTATTAAAAATGGAGGAAAAGAGAAAAATCTAAACTTATGTATTGAAGGAAGACAACTTATTGTATCTAAAACAACTCTGAGGAGAATTACAAGATGTTTTTTGGGGGGAATTATATGTGTGAAGTAAAAACGGAAGGAGAAATTTTCAAAAAGGAAACAGGAGAGTAGTCAGAGGGAAAGAAAAATAATTTGTCTTTCTATATCTTTTGGTGATATCCCCCAGTCTGACTTTAGGCTTGGCTATATGACTTGTTTTGGCCAATGGGCAATAACAAATTTTACACAATAGAGATCCAAACAAGCTTGTGTGTGTGTTTTCACTTCCTCTCCTGTTGCTCAGTTGAGCCTGCTCGATAATGAGGCATGTGGCGAAGAAGCAAGCCACTTCAGATGTCCTAGTCAAGATCAGACACGTGAGAAGACCCAAGCAAGATCAACAAAGAAGTCTTGTCTACATACAGCTAACCACAGGACTATGAGTGAGAGTAAGACCCCAGAGCTCAGCTCAGCTCAACAGAAGCAGCCAGACAACCTCTAGATTCTTAAGCAGAAGGACATGGTTTTTATTGTACGTTACTTATATAAGCAGCATAGATTACAAAGAAGATACTATAAAGGCATATATTAGAATTTGAATTCTGTCCCTCAAAAAGAAGTGTTAAAATTCTAATCCCAGTACCTGTGAACATGGCCTTATTTAGAAATAGGGTATTCAAGTTAATATGACATTCTCAAAGTACGCCTTAATCTAATATGACCAGCGTCTTCATAGGAAGCAGAGAAGAGGCATAGAGGAGAACATCATATGAACACGAAAGCAGAGATCAGAGTGATGCATCTATAAATGAACAGATGTGAAGGATTGTCAACAGCCACCAGAAGCAGGAGAGAAGACCAAAAGAGATTCTCTCAGACTCCAGTAGGAACCAAATCTACCAACAACTTGATTTCGGACTTCTAGCTTCTAGAACAGTGAGAGAAAAAAAAATTCTGTTGTTTTAAACCACCCAACTGGTAATTTTTGGTAATTTTTTAAGGTAGCCCTAGAAATCTAGTATAACATATGACCAAGGATCAATAGCTTCAGGAAACCAGTTTTTTAAAGTCAAGCTTGAAATATAGACATAGTACTTGGCTAGGACTTAGCAGGTCTTATATATTATTATAAAGACAAAATAAAACATTATATCTGGCATTAGTAGGAAGTACTCTGATCCCTATAACTGAGAATATCCATGTATCATTTCTTGAAATGTGGAAATTCAAAGCCTGCTGAGAAATGGAGTACAACCAGAAATTTTTACTCATCTTTTCTTCTTATTTATCTCTCCAAAAGCTCTTTCTTGTCATGTTTCTCTCCTTTTTATTGAGGTTCTCTTACTTTTGCAGAGAAACCCTTTCTCAAAGTCTGGGCTGGAAGCCACATTTAAGTTCCCCTATCATTCTGTGTACTTAAAACACTGGCAATTTTGTAGTTGACATTTTAATTTTCTACCATCAAGCTCTCAACTCTGTGAATTCAGTACTATGGCTATATTTAGCTCTTACAGTGCCTCAAATAGGTGCTCAATAAAGATTCATTAAGTAAATTATATTATTAATTTACTAATCAGAACTTTTTTCCTTAAGAAGCCTCTCATCCTAAACTTGTGTTCTTCTTTCCTAGTTTATCATCAATCTGTTGGATTCTGATTATGACAGGAGGCCACCCTTGAATACTTCAATCAATGGACATGATCTTATTTTGTTTTTAGTCAAAACTTTGACATTTATTTTACCGTTTCAACAGCTCATAGGCAATCTTTTGCCAAAGACAGGCACGTGTAAATACAGCATGACGATTAAAAGTTTTGGAGTAGGATATATCTAGTTTCAATCTTCAGCTCAGTGACACGTAAGCTGTGTGAAATGCCGAGTTACTTAAACTCTCTTAACTTCATTTTTCTCAATACATTCAAACTAATAATACATATATTATAGAATTGTCATAAGAAGCAATAAAAACATATGCAGAGATATTAAAACATATAACCTTGAATTGCAAAAATAAAAGTTTCAAAACAATATAAATCCTATTATATTAGTTTGCTAGATCTTCCATAACAAAGCACCGAGTCTGAGATTAAGGTGGCAGCAGGGCTGATTTATTCTGAGGCCTCATCTTGTTTTGTAAGTGTCTTCATCTGCTCTTTCCCTTGTACATGTCTATGTCCATCCTAATCTCTCCTTCCTGTAAGGACACTGGTCATGTTGGATTAGGGCACAGTCAAATGACCTCATTTTACCTTAATTACCTCCTTAAAATCCCTGCCTTCATATACAGTTACATTCTGAGGTCACTTTCTGAGTGTTAAGACTTCAATATATCAATTTTTGGGAAATGTAGTTCAGCTCATAACACCCTTATTCCAGTTTCATATTGTCAGACCAAAACAGTATTTCTTATGTTCCACATCGTGCTTATTTTATTATCCTAAAGTTTTGTTTTCACATTTAAAATTAGAGGTGTTTAGGTTTTAATGTATCATCAATGTCAAAAAAATGACTGATAGTAAATATAATCTTCATTTTTAAACAAAATTCAACAGTAATCTTCCACTTTAAAAATGGATTTGACAGAAAGTTATATAACTGCTGTTAGAATATTATCACAATACCTTATACGTCCCTATGGAAACAGAGTCTTTCTCTTTCCTTCCAATTTCCATCACATTTTATGTATGCCCTTCAATACTGTGCACTGGCACAATACCCATTACGGGCAACTTGAGTCCCTGTGGGCTGCCTGCCTATTCAGTTCTGTCGAATTTTTCTCCTTGACTCCCCTAAGACATTGCAAAGAATATGTTTCCTTTTGGCAGTCAGCACTGAGTGCATTATGGGTTGTAAATGTCACTAACTTTGCTGCATTTTACCAGTTTAAACCTAAATATACTAGTGTACATATCTAGTTGACAATTCATAATAATCTATTGCTGGCTAATCATTATTAATTAAATTATAGTTATAATAACATCAAGATCTAGTGTCTGATCCCAGAATATTGGACCAAATCACAATGGGGAGTATGTAGCAACACTGCTATATTGAGGGATTGAATTGCCAAGTCCAGTCATGTAAATTCAACCGACTTAAAAAGTCTTGAGCATCTACTATTCTCTGGCTTTCAGTTGCAAGATGTGGGTCACAAGGGAGAATGATTCAAAGAAAATCCTTTTCTATCACTTAAAATAAAGTTAAAGCCCATATCAACATCCTAGTGTTCTCGTGACAGCCGTTATCAAGATGTTAATAATCGTGGCACAGGAAGTCATCTTTGTCTAGATAACAGTAAAATTTGAGTACGGAAATTTTTGCCTTAAGAATCAATACAAATTTTACTGCAATAAATTTCCATTTTAGGAATTTAATTTGCACGTATACTACCAAAATCTTGACAAGTTAAAAAGTAGATTCAAATATAACAAAACTTAAAAGTTTCGTGATTGTTGGTTGTTTTCACATTGACTATTTTCTTACATATTTATGTTGCCCAGTGAAGAGACGTTATAATAATTTTGTTGGTAAGATAACTGAAGCTCGCATTACCTAAGAAACTTTCCTCATTTTGACAGCTCTGTTCTCTAAAGAATAAAATAAATGGTGTTGGGAAAACATGTTATCCATGTGGGAAAAAATTAAAGTCACTTCAAATTCTGCCTTACTTATGCAGAAATAGACTTTTTATGAGTCAAACACTTTTATGTAAAAATGAAACTATAAATAGTAAATAACAGATTATTTTTTCTTTAATAATAGTTGATTAGGATAAGCCTTTTAAAGCAAGAACGAATGCCTAAATGCCTAAAAGAATGCAACTGATCAAATTATATAAATATTTATCGTTTTGATGTGGTAATAAAAATTTCTTTCAAAACATCAAAAGGTAACTGAAAAATTTAGTTAAATAATTGATTTTTAAAATTAGGTTGCATTTGAGGCAAAAGAGTAGTATTTTCTTAATATAAAAACAGTTTTCAAATAAAAAATAATAAATTCAGGAAAAACATGCAAGAAGATATAGAGTTAAAAAAATAAAGAATAAAGAAAAAGCAAAGAAATACAAATTTTCCAAAACAAATATAACAGAGACTCAATTTCATCTCACAATAAAATAAATAAATAAATAAAAATATTTTAAAAATTGCATATATTTGACAAAGTTATTTTTGAAACTATGCAGATAAACATACACATTGGTATAATGTTTCAGGAGTTAGTTCAAGCTAAGTATACAAAAAAAAAAATCTAAAATAAAACATTCCCGTTGGCTCAACATCTCCCCTGTTAAGAATTTAATCTACAAATAAACAGGTATATAAAATATCCATTAAAAAATTACTTTTAATAGCAAAACATGAGAAATTTATCATAATTAAATACAGAATAAATTGTTTTTGAATAAATCAAAAGAACGAAATTTAGATAAAATTTTGTTAGATAGTGACTGATAAATGTCATCTTTCTTTTGTTTTCCAAAATTGGGCATCAGCGAATAATAGAAAGAAATGAATGCTATCATTTTTGTAACCCTTCATTTTAAGTGGGAAAAAAATAGTATTATCTCTTACAAAAGAAAAGAGACCATAACCTTAGAAAATATTTTTTTTTCTTTCTTTCTAACCATGTCTAAAAGTAGAACTGCTATACAAATAGGTCATCTTTTTGTATTACATGACATGAAAAAAAATACATTCATAGTAGAATTATTTTTGCTTTGATCTTGTTACAGTGAGAAAGGGCCTGAATGGACGTAAAGTCCCATTCATCATGCATTTACGATGAAGGCATTAATCAAGATAACACCATGTCTCTTGTAGTGAAAGCTGTGGATCAGGAAACATACGGAAACAGTTTCAGAGGAATACGTATTTTCTTGAGATCCTCTACATTCAAAACCAAAAAATCCCCTGTCCAATGCAGCTCATATATTTCTATCCCAACATCTCCATTTGTATTTCCCACAACTGCAGTTAAAATGAAATATTAGCTTATGTTGGGTGATGTTTAAGAGCGCCCCATGAAATATTCTGGCAGCCGTGGGCCTTCTAGGGTAGTGTGGGAAATTGTAACGTCTGCCCTGAGGGGATAAAGTTGACACCAGCCACCATAGATTGCTGAACTGAAAAAAATGATGGTTTTATTTACCAAATGGCATCCATTTCAGGTTCTTGCAGGGCAGTCAGGTTTGAGATCCATTGTTCATGTGAACTACTACACCTTGGAATATAAATAACATTCAAAGCCAAATTATCAGGAAAACTTCTATTCTATGTTAATATTTCCAGTTTACTATCAGCTCCAATCTAGAAAAGATGTTCCTAATAAAATCAAAATATTATAGGCTATACCTTTTCATTAGTGCATCATCATCATTAGCCTCTTAGTTGAGTTGTTGGTA
>NW_011888813.1:6704859-6709401 GCF_000151845.1 Pteropus vampyrus
TTTTTTTTCTTTCTTTCTAACCATGTCTAAAAGTAGAACTGCTATACAAATAGGTCATCTTTTTGTATTACATGACATGAAAAAAAATACATTCATAGTAGAATTATTTTTGCTTTGATCTTGTTACAGTGAGAAAGGGCCTGAATGGACGTAAAGTCCCATTCATCATGCATTTACGATGAAGGCATTAATCAAGATAACACCATGTCTCTTGTAGTGAAAGCTGTGGATCAGGAAACATACGGAAACAGTTTCAGAGGAATACGTATTTTCTTGAGATCCTCTACATTCAAAACCAAAAAATCCCCTGTCCAATGCAGCTCATATATTTCTATCCCAACATCTCCATTTGTGTTTCCCACAACTGCAGTTAAAATGAAATATTAGCTTATGTTGGGTGATGTTTAAGAGCGCCCCATGAAATATTCTGGCAGCCGTGGGCCTTCTAGGGTAGTGTGGGAAATTGTAACGTCTGCCCTGAGGGGATAAAGTTGACACCAGCCACCACAGATTGCTGAACTGAAAAAAATGATGGTTTTATTTACCAAATGGCATCCATTTCAGGTTCTTGCAGGGCAGTCAGGTTTGAGATCCATTGTTCATGTGAACTACTACACCTTGGAATATAAATAACATTCAAAGCCAAATTATCAGGAAAACTTCTATTCTATGTTAATATTTCCAGTTTACTATCAGCTCCAATCTAGAAAAGATGTTCCTAATAAAATCAAAATATTATAGGCTATACCTTTTCATTAGTGCATCATCATCATTAGCCTCTTAGTTGAGTTGTTGGTATGTTATTTTCGATGTCTCAGAAAAACTGCAGTGGTTTGTCCATTTTTCTTTGCCCTGCATCCACTGTTTAGCTACTATCACACACATGTGCATGGAAGCCACCAGTCTAGGATGATAGTTTCTAAAAACAATTTAAAACTGTGCAAGGATAGTATCTCTGTGTTATCATCACAGATGATGACCTGCTTAGGAGAAGATGTTTGGTTGGGTTGTATATTCGATAATCTGCTATAAAAAAAAAAAAATACTATTTAAATGATTTTAAAAGGCCTTAATGTGAAAGTGGTTATTGAGAGTTTAGGGCTTATTCTGTCCCTTTGTTGTCACGTTAGTTAGAGCATTAGGGAAATGTCCAAGGATGCTGAAAATATATTCATCTTGCTCACTGTGATTGCTGAATATTTTTGTCAAACTATGATAGAGTTTCTAGTAAGCAAGGAATGGACTTTTTGCATTGACTGACCTGGGTTTGACTCCTGCCTCTACAACTAACCAGCCGTGTAATTTTGGACAATATGTTTAACCTCTTTGACTTAAAGAGGAAGAATTTTCTAATTGAAAGTTACAGAAATCCAACTTTAATTAGCTTAAAGAGGAAATAAAAATGTTGGGTGACATGACAAGAGCACAAAAAAGCAGAAATGAAACTAAATTGAGAAATGACTTAATCCAAAGGCTTCACACAGTCCATTTCTCTTTTCTCTCTTTGTATGGAACCAATCCTTTTTAATACAGATAAGCATCTTTAATGAAGAAGAAATATTCCATGAATCACTTCAGATATGGAAACGTAGAATTCCCAACCAGAAATGCAGGAATAAAACTATTCCTCAACAACTTAAGCTTGAGAAATCTATGGGAATGGGTCTGATCTAAATGGAGACAAAAACTCATCCATGAAAAATTCCAAGGATGAGGGGTGGCTATAACTAGCCCTACCTAAATTATGAAATGTTCCTGTGGCTAGTGAAGCATCTTTTTTCACTAGAAGAAATGTAGGGAAAGGAATGCCAGATTAAGACAATTTTCACTTTTGTTTTCCCTCGGTTTTCTGAGTTGTAAATTCAGAATAATGGTACTTATTCTATACGGTTTCTGTGAGATGTCAGTGGCATAATATGCGTAACTATTAGCATAATTCTTGTCCAATAAACTAGAGTCAAGAAATAGGAACTTTATTATGATGACATTTATGTTAAAGAAGGCAAATGAAAATTTTTCAATGACATGACTAGTCTTTCTATTACATAAGACAGGCCATGCAAATTTAATTGTTGCCCACACTTAGGTCATTTGAATTCCATCATAAAACACACATATTTCTCACTCTTTTGTTTTAGTAAGCATTTTTATGTGCTTTCATATCGTTGCTGAAGTTTATTTCATTTTTGATAATCATGAAATACTTGATTGTGTTTCTGACATGTTGATTTTCATTTCAATGGTTTATTTAATATTTATTGACCACTTAAAATCTTGGAAGCATTGTATAAATATATATATATATGTATATGTACAGTTAGTACACTCAAAGGAAATGTGATATTTATATATTTATATATTATATATATTCTATATTTATATATTTATAAATATGAAACAAAAAGATGATGCATTGATGTTTTTAATGAAGATAGAAAACATCAAATTGATAAATGATTCAGAGGAGAGAAGTTAACAATGATTTGCTTATTATTAATGAATACCGTTTGTCATATACAGTCAAATTTTTGGCAACAAATAATTACTTCCTACTACACACAGGAAATAATGATAATAATAATACAGTTATAAGAATAAAGTCATTCTTAGCATATCCTATAGTTCAGAGGTTATATGAAGTGCTTTACACATATTTCCCATTTTCTCTTTTCTCAAAGCCTATGGATCTAGGTATTATTGTTTCTACATTTTAATATTGAGCCAACTGAGGCACAGAAAAATTGAGTAACTTGTCAAAGTTATACAAACTAGTTAATAGTAGAGCTCCTGTTTGAACCAGCTCTATCTGAGTCTGAAGTCTGTGCTACTAAGTGCTACAAAACACTAAGCAAGGCCTTACAGATCAAAACACCAGGGTTTGTACATCTGTGTGTTTTTTCTAACATCTTTCCTATAAACCATTCTGACTACCTCTCAATTCAAACCACTCAGGCTCCAGGGAAGATAATTAAGAGTTATGACTTCAAGGGACTTCCTGCTAGGTCACCAGCTGGATTTCCACGTGTTAACAAAGATAATGTGAAATGTAAATACACAACATAATTAGACAAAAACGAGCGTTTAAATTAGGAGCAAAGGGCCCAATTTTCTGGGAATATGCACAATGACAAGCAATTACTCACGTGGAATGTGCTGACACTATTATTTCCCACCATATCAGACACATGCCATTGCTTATAAAATCTTCTGTCTTTTAGTGCTTACAGTTTTTTAAACTGTCATTGCTGTTCAAATCGAGGAATAGTTAATACTGACATAATGCTTACCACTCATGGATCGTACTTCTGCTTGTAAAATTTCTGCGTATTCCATGTGTAATCCCCTTTGACTCTAACTTGTCTTTTTTTTTCTACTACTAGCACCTTACCCCAGCAAACTAATGGTAAGGGTGAGACCAGCATTTCCCAATTTTACAGAACAAAATTCTATAAGACATAAATGACATTGTATGAGATTCACATTTAGCAAATTTTGAAAAGATTGGGAGATGTTTGGAAAGATTTTGCAAAACTTCTCAAGATTTTTGATATGCAAATAGGTATATTCACAAAGGAGATATCAAATGCAATGATTTCTAGATATATCTGATCCTGAAACAGTGCTTCTTGAATCATCTTTCTAAACTAGTGGTATATTACACACTGGAGAAAACTGGTTGGAAACACGTCAGTGTGCTCATTTTGCCTGTTTCTACATCTTATTCATTCCCCATTTTCTTATTCTGTCAACACACTTAACTATCTGTAATATGCAACGACATCTGTAGTAGCTAACATTTATTACATACTTAACTATATGATGAATTCTGAGCTAAAAACTTTTCCTTAATTCCAAGAAATTCTTTGAAGTGCTGTTACCAAATCCATTTTACAGATAAATTAGCTGACAATCTCAGAAGTTATGAGAAGTACCCAAGGTCATGGGGTTATTAAACGGTAGAACAAAGATAGGCACTCAGGCTATCAAATTCTAATGCTAGAGTTCAAACTCCCTAGCAAAGTAGTAAAATCTTTCATGTCCTGAACATAACTTAATTTTTGCTTCTGATACTGTGCTACTCACCTTTCTGATCTTATTCCCTCCATCCATCGTTAGGTAATAGAACAATTTACAAACATTTCTTACCATATTACTAATTTATAGTTCTACTGTAATAAAAGTGAATGTATCAATGCTTTAATAAACAAATAACTAGCAAATATTTAAAAAGTTGTCTAGATTAAATTACTAACGTATTTTAAATTATATGTTATAATGGACTGAATATAATACTCCTTAATATAATATGTATGCAAGGGTGTATAGATTTGTTTGTCTATATATCAAAATAAAAATAGCAAAAAATAGCAAAAAGTATGTAAACAGAAATATTAAGATCATTTTCTTGATTTCACCAGCTTTAACCATTCTTTGTGCTCTATACTTCTGTTATTGCAAATACAAATGCATTACACTTTTTCATCAACTCTATATGTCTCTTATGTGCTTTTATATATTTCTCACCTGTTTTTGCTCTCTTTG
>NW_011888813.1:6709451-6711767 GCF_000151845.1 Pteropus vampyrus
TGTTTGGAAAGATTTTGCAAAACTTCTCAAGATTTTTGATATGCAAATAGGTATATTCACAAAGGAGATATCAAATGCAATGATTTCTAGATATATCTGATCCTGAAACAGTGCTTCTTGAATCATCTTTCTAAACTAGTGGTATATTACACACTGGAGAAAACTGGTTGGAAACATGTCAGTGTGCTCATTTTGCCTGTTTCTACATCTTATTCATTCCCCATTTTCTTATTCTGTCAACACACTTAACTATCTGTAATATGCAACGACATCTGTAGTAGCTAACATTTATTACATACTTAACTATATGATGAATTCTGAGCTAAAAACTTTTCCTTAATTCCAAGAAATTCTTTGAAGTGCTGTTACCAAATCCATTTTACAGATAAATTAGCTGACAATCTCAGAAGTTATGAGAAGTACCCAAGGTCATGGGGTTATTAAACGGTAGAACAAAGATAGGCACTCAGGCTATCAAATTCTAATGCTAGAGTTCAAACTCCCTAGCAAAGTAGTAAAATCTTTCATGTCCTGAACATAACTTAATTTTTGCTTCTGATACTGTGCTACTCACCTTTCTGATCTTATTCCCTCCATCCATCGTTAGGTAATAGAACAATTTACAAACATTTCTTACCATATTACTAATTTATAGTTCTACTGTAATAAAAGTGAATGTATCAATGCTTTAATAAACAAATAACTAGCAAATATTTAAAAAGTTGTCTAGATTAAATTACTAACGTATTTTAAATTATATGTTATAATGGACTGAATATAATACTCCTTAATATAATATGTATGCAAGGGTGTATAGATTTGTTTGTCTATATATCAAAATAAAAATAGCAAAAAATAGCAAAAAGTATGTAAACAGAAATATTAAGATCATTTTCTTGATTTCACCAGCTTTAACCATTCTTTGTGCTCTATACTTCTGTTATTGCAAATACAAATGCATTACACTTTTTCATCAACTCTATATGTCTCTTATGTGCTTTTATATATTTCTCACCTGTTTTTGCTCTCTTTGGCTCCGACTGTAAATTTTCAGCCAGTTCATCTTCCAGTTGTTAAATCACGTCTGTAGATTATGGTTGAACTCATCTATTGAATTTTGAATTTCATTTATGACGTTTTCTAAAATTTCAGATTATTTTTCACTGATTTCAATTCTTTGAAAAAAATATCCATTATGTCATGCATTTTCTTGAACCTATTAACGACTCTTTAAAAGTCTATATCTGATAACTTTAGTAACTGGATCATTTATTTTTTTCTTTCTTTTGATCTTCTTGGGATGCCTTGATATTTTTAGTTGCATGCCAGACATTGCCTGTGATACATTGTAGAATTTCAGAATGGTGTCATCTTTCTCCAGAGAGAGTTCATTTTATTTCTTGTAGATCATTTGGAATGGGAGCAGATAACCTTAATCTAATCAAAGCCAGAAGCAACTCTAAACAATCTCTTGCAGTTTTTGTAAGACTGGATCTACCTCTGATTCTTTATTGTTCTTAAGTAAAGCCCTCCTTGGATCTCAGATGAGAAATTGGGATGTTAATAGTCTGGGTCCTGAACTATTTCTCATGTAAACTCCTCTTGACTGGAGCTATTCGGCATTTATAAAATATGTTCCAGTCTTCTATATGTAAGTAACAATAGTAGTTTAAACACTTTGAAAACAAGGGGTCTCTAGTTAAGATTAGTTTCGTATGGTACTATCAAGGTAATGACAGCAATAAGAGTCATCTTATGAGTACAATAACCCAAAAAGACTCTGATATCTTAATATCAGTTTGCAGTATTTACTCATATAATGCAAATTATATAAAGTGACCAAAAGCATAACAATACAGACTTATGAACTCATGTAAATTTCCTATAAAACTTCTGAGTCAAAATTAAGTTTATGGAAATTTAGAAATTGGCCTTGATCAAACTGCACTTTGTAGTTTCAACTTCTATTTCTTCCTTGAATGAAAGCCACAAGAGTTTTTTGTTTTGCTTTGTTTTGTTTTGTTTTGTTTCATTTTGTTTTGTTTTGTTTTGTTTTGTTTTGTTTTGTTTTGTTTTGTTTTTGGTCAAACGTAACAAATGAAAATGAAGTCTAAATTTCAACCCGCTTCTTAAAGTTTCAAACTTTTATTGGAACTGGAGTGAAAGGTTCAGGAAAAGACTCACCATATTGTCAAAGCGAATTCAGCCAACGGTCAGAAAGTATTTCATAAATATGTAATTGATGAACTTTCAAGATTTGCCATAGGTAAACATAATAATGTGACTAATTATTTTGAAGAATTTTAAAATGAGATG
>NW_011888813.1:6711817-6747893 GCF_000151845.1 Pteropus vampyrus
CTTCTGAGTCAAAATTAAGTTTATGGAAATTTAGAAATTGGCCTTGATCAAACTGCACTTTGTAGTTTCAACTTCTATTTCTTCCTTGAATGAAAGCCACAAGAGTTTTTTGTTTTGCTTTGTTTTGTTTTGTTTTGTTTCATTTTGTTTTGTTTTGTTTTGTTTTGTTTTGTTTTGTTTTGTTTTGTTTTTGGTCAAACGTAACAAATGAAAATGAAGTCTAAATTTCAACCCGCTTCTTAAAGTTTCAAACTTTTATTGGAACTGGAGTGAAAGGTTCAGGAAAAGACTCACCATATTGTCAAAGCGAATTCAGCCAACGGTCAGAAAGTATTTCATAAATATGTAATTGATGAACTTTCAAGATTTGCCATAGGTAAACATAATAATGTGACTAATTATTTTGAAGAATTTTAAAATGAGATGTAGAGAAGTCATAGACCATCTGTGCAAAATTAGGTTGCATGACCCAAGGCCCTTTAATTAGCTCTTGAATATGTGAAATTTTAAATTTAGTTGTTATCTCCTGTAAGATTAATAATAGCTTTTCACATAACAAGAAGCCTTTTATATTGTAGATAATGAGCACTGGTTTTCATCAACACAAAGGGGAGAAGATGAATAAAGTAGATTTAATTCACCTGAATAGAGGACAAGATGAGATAACAGGTAGATTTTCATCAAAATAATGGGGGATGTATTCTGAAAAGAGCAAACTAATGGTAGTTATAAAGTTTTTCGAGATATAAAAAACTGAATTATATCCCTAATGAAAGAAATTATCTTAATAATTTAAAGCATTTTTTAAGAGGTTTGGGAGCCAGGGAAGGGGCTGGGGAAGAGGAAAGATACACATTTGGAAGATGAAATTCTGTTCCACCATTTACAAGCTGTGTGACCTTAGATAAGTCATTTAAGAACTCAAAGTGTCAGTTTTCTGCGAGATGGTAAAATGGTGGTAAAAATGACTTTCTTGTATGTTTGTTCTATGATTTAATGAATTATTTTGCAGGACTTGATATGTGATCATCGTCCAATATATAAAGAGTTTACATTTAATCCTCATAATTACAATATTATAAAGGTGTTATTAATAGTATTCCAATCCTCCATAGGGAGAAATGAGGCACAGAGATGTTACATTACATGCCTAAGGTCACATAGCTAATAAGTAATGGAACCAGGATTTGAACTCAGGCAATCTGGCTCTAGAGTTCTTGTTTTATATCACTTCTCCAAATAAGCACTCATTAATAGTAGATGTTCTATGATCATGATGTTTGTCAATTTATTTGTATGCTAAAGAAGGCACATGAACTGATTGATGGTGACACACTACTTGGTTGTCTCTACGAGGGAACCTTCTAACATTCATGAGAAGAGGTGTCCCTATGATCTCATTATCCTCTTAAGAAAATGAGGCAATACCTTCAGTCATTCTCCTTAAACTTGTTCAACCCTTTACCAATAAATATAATCATTTGTCTCTTCCCTTTCTCTTACTCTATTTGTGGTCATACTCCATCCCTCGTTTCAGGGAATTAAAGCTAAAACTAGGAAGTCAATTCAAAAGACAAGATAACAATTTCCATGTAATTCCTAGGGTTTACATTTCTCTTTTTTCTCTCTTGATCTGTGCCCCTTTATTCTAACACATGTCTTTGGAGAACTTAATCAATTGACTAAAAGCTTATCATTCCAGAGCATCTATTCGTGTATGTGATATAACCATGCTTGAACAGCCTGTGAGTGTAATGTAAACATTTTTTTTTAAGAAAAAATGTTAAAAAAAAATCATTGAAGCATTTTTTTATGCATTGCAAGAGTATAGCCTGATCAATTTTCATAAACTGAACACTCTTGAAACCAGCCCTCAGATTAAAGATGAAAACATTACCAGTACTTCCAGGCCTGTGATGTTCCAGACGCTCCCCCGTCACTTCTCCCCAAGGCTGCCTACTCTCCTGCCTTATAACAATATAGATAACTTGTGCTTATTTTGACTTTTTATAAATAGAATCATATAGCATGCACACTTTTTAGTTTCCTTTGCACAGTTTGTGAAGTTTATCTATATTTTTACATGTAATTGTGGCTTATCCTTCCTTATTGTTGCATAGAGAAACACTGTGAATATGTCTTCATTACAAAATTAAAAAAACTTTTAAGTTATCTCTAGATTGGAACTATTAATGAATAATAATATTATAAACATTGTTTTATGTCTTTTAAGTAATATATGTGTATATTTCTGTTGGTTGTGTACCCAGGGGTAGAATAGCTGGGACATAGGAGGGCTCATAATTTTTAAAATAAAATTTATTTTTTAGAATATATTTAGATTTACAGAAAAATGGAGAGGTTATTATAGATATTCTCATATACACTAAATCCAGTTTCCCTTATTAATATCTCACATTATTATGATAAATATACTATAATTAAATAAATAATATTGTTATATAGTATGTAAATATATAAATATACTATAATTAAATAAATAATATATGTATTATTTAATTGATATATATATATATATATATCTCAATTAAAATCCATCACTGATTTAGATATCCTTAGTTTTAAATTAATTTTCTTTTCTTGTTCCAAGATCTCATTCAGGATACCACATTACATTTCATCTCCATGTCTATTTATGTTCTTCTTGGCTGTGGCACTTTCTCAGACTTCCCCTGTTTCCCATGACTTTGAGAGTTTTGAGAAGTATTGATCGGATGTTTTGTAGGATGCACCTCTATTGGAATTTTTCTGATGTTTTTCTCATGAGTTATTGGAAGACTTTGGAGGTTAAAGTGCCATTTTTATCATAGCATGTGAAGGATACGTACTATCAACATGATATGACTGTTGATATCGGCCTTTTTCATCTGCCTGAGGTAGCGTTTACCAGATTTCTTCAGTGTAAATTTACTCTTCTACCCTCCCACCTTCCACACTATGCACTTGGGCAGGGAGTCAGTGCTCAGTTTACACCTAAGGAGTGCAGAGATATGCTCCCCCTCATTGAGAGAAAAGTGTCTTCCACACACATTAATTTATTTAATCATTTATTTATATTAGTTTGCACCCATTAGTATTCATTTTATACTTTGAGTTAGAGTTAACTCATTTTTTAATATGGAAACTCTGATAGCTCAATATCTACTTTTTGATACTAGAATCCCAGATAATACTGTGAAACTCTGTTGGGAAACAGTGTTCCATAGGTGTCTTGTAATTTTGCATATCTTTCAAGAAGAGGCAGCATTTTTTGTTTTGCTTTGGATTACATTTTCAGGGATATTTGAATAGTGAAAAGCCTTACAAGATAAGAGATGTCTCCCTCCAGAGGAGAGGGAAGATTTGTTCACTGTTCTGTATAAAAGATTTAGGTTCCCTAAACTCAGGATTGCTCAGGTGTGATGCAAATTCACTGTGTGTGCAGCATTTACGTGCATCCCTCTGAATCACCCCTATGGGACTTTGAGTCAAGGTTAACTGTTGCTCATGTTAATTGTTGTGTTATGAGTCATAAATTCCTTTGTCTTTGACCCAGGAGTCTCATTGTCTGCAAGAATTCATAGACCTGTGCCATGCTAACTTGTTAGCTTATAAGTAAGGCAGAATCTCAGGTCTTTCACAGTTCTGGGCAACTCCCAACAAAGACACACACACACACACACACACACACACACACACACACAGAAATGTTTACAGACCAATATGTCTGCTATACTGTATCATAGCTTTAATGTGCTTTTTATTCAATTGCCAGTCTCCTCTCTTCTTGGACTAAAGATAATGCTCTCAGTGTCACTTGTGAGAGCTTCACCATTCCCTTGGCTGATGATGCTCCCACAGCAAGCCGGTGTCATTTCCTCTAGGGCACTGTCTCTTGTTGATCACAAAGCTCCCACTCCCCAGAGCCGGGTGAATGTTGGGCTATGAGAAGAAGCAAAGAAAAAAAAAGTCTCCCCCTCCAATTCTATGTTCTACACAATTTGCTACATAGACCCAAAACCAATTATTTAGTTCAGAATCCCCCCACTGTATTTCCATATTATATGCTTCTTTTTAAAAAAAAAACATTTGGAAATATGCAGAAAACAAGTTACCCATGAGCTTGTAAATATCCCTTACTCAGTCTAAGGCATTTCTCTAGACAAAGAGAGGGTGATTTCTGCCGAGGCAGCTCTGTGTATCGCTCAGGGTACTTACTGTGAGGAATAGTAGAAACCATAACAAAATTGGCTTCAGTTACAAAAAAGAATTTACTTTTTTTACCTATAGAGTATATTACAAAAATAAATAAATAAATAAAAGCCATTCAAGACTTTATCCAGTAGCTCGAATATGTACTTTGTCTGTTATGCTTCATGTCAATCTCTTCTCAGCTTTCAGGGGTCAGCTGATGACACATGTGGCTTAAGGATATCTGTAAGCAGCATCCAGGGCCTGATTCTTTTGCATTTTCTTGATTATATTTTGTGAATGAAAGAGAACTTATTTTTCCCCACAATCTCAAAACAAAACCTGTAGACTTACCTTAGTTCTCTGTGTCCATTTGAATTGATCACTTTGACATGGCCATCTATTTCTAAAGATTACTTTAGATCAACCAGGAAATGGGGAGAATTCCACCCAAACCATTAGAAGATATATAATGAGAGAAGCATTAAATAAATATCAGATAGGCAAATATGTTTGTTATTTCTATAGGAATCACTGTGGCTAGGAAACTGGGAGGCTCTGTTCTATTATCAAATAGTTCTGGAACTGTGTTCAAATCACCACATTTGTGAGACAAGGGCAATAATTCTCGAACCCCCTCTTTCTACACACATATATGTGCACGCTCACACACACACCCACATGCAAACACACGACTTTCCTACTAAGCTTCACAGTGGTGTTTTATATATTATATATCAAATGATCTAGTAGAGGTAAACATATATTGGAAAATAATGAAATATTATACACATTTTACTTCCCATCTAACATTAAAATATATTCTCCATTCATCAGATCTATATTTATATTAGGCCAGCTGCCATAGATTATCTGGTAATCATCAGTTAGCTTCAAATATTGCATTATCAAAGTTTTTTTTTCTCCTCTTGCTGTCCTTCTGAAATATCTCATAATTATCAGATATTTTCTGTTCAGGCAGTAAAATCTGTTTCTCTTAAAGCCAGGAAACAATTATTTAGAGCTCACCACATACACAAAGAGACAAGTTTATGTATGAGATGGATAGAAGGCAGTATCAGTCAATATTCTAATGCCAAGCACATAGGAGAAAATAAATACTAGGTGATTTAATTACTCTTTTCTTCCAAGTATCAAATGCTCTTTAAAATTTCTTACTGATATCACTCTTTATCTTTCTCATTAGATAAGGGATTGGTGTTAGCCAAGAATGTAACGGTTTTGTTTGTGCAGTCCAATAAATAGAGTTTAAAAGTTTATTATCGAAATAGTACATGCCACTATAAAAGTGATCTAAGCTCCTGGAACCTACTCAACACAGAAAAATGCTGAAGGACCAAGATGGCTGTTTGTCACTCCTCGGAAAAGCAGCTCTTCACATACGGAAACATCAGCTTGCCGGAATTCATTCTTCCTTCACTCTCAAATACAAAATCAGTTCCAATTGAAACTGCTTTAGAGAACGTGCTATGCAAATAGAATGGATTTAGCATTTACCAAATGAATCAAATCTGGGCTCTGTGGAGGAGCCTGGATCTGACACCACATCCTGAAACCTGAAGACTAATTCCATTCATTTCCTAAAAGTTCTTATCCTTGCTGCCCTATGGCACCCTTCTCTTCACTATCAGAAGTTGCACTCTGGTGGCTGACGAGGGCCTTCTTGCTTATAGATATGCAATGTATGGCTTGCACAGTATTCTTAAAAAGATCGAACCAACTAAAGATATAGAGAGCTTTTACACTAAAACTCAGATGTGAGCTTCCCTGGAAAAGACCAAGCTCTGGCCCATAGGAATTCTTTTTCTCACAGGCTCACAATAGCCAGAGCTGAGGAGCAGTGGCCTGTCACAGACAGAGCAAGAGCCCAAGCAGGTAGGTGTCTCTGTGCTTCACAAGGTGGAGATTTGCCCATAAGCATAAATTGTTGCTTTTTTTTTTTTTGACAGGAAAAATATTATTATTTTGTGTTCATGTTATAGAAAAAAAGGAGAGAAAATACAAAATGGAAGGAGTTTTTTTTTTTTTTTCTTTTTGGAAATGAAAAATATTTCTTTCTACTTGTTTGATAAGCAATTTTTTTAAAAAATGAGTGCCTTTAGGAAAGTATTCTCCTAGTTTGCTTCTCTCATTTACATTACCACTTTTGCCCCATAAGGCATGTGAGTTTGCAAACCCTGTCCTAGTTAAACCAGAATTCAATTGAAAGTTATCTTCCTGCCATATCCTGCATAGAACTTGTATTTTCCCTGCTTTTTTGGAATTTAGTTCCTGGTATGGCCTCCTCACTTGCTTCATCCTCTTAAAATCACAAGTTTTCTTCACTGAAAGATGATGTCCCACCTCCTCTTTGAAGCCTCTATTATGTCCATGATTGACTGGAAAGCAATGATAAATATGATGATTTCTTTCATATAGGTAACTTATGTGTTATTTAATTCTTGTCTTATCACATCATCATGATTATAAACTCCAGGAAACAAGCTCCAGTTGCTCTGTGTTTTCTCCTTGTCTTGTGCATACCAAGTATTTTTCAACTGATTTCCTGATTGATTCTTATTCAAGCAGCAAAGAGTAGAGATGTCAAGTGAAGGCATTCAGCATAAATTCTCTCCCCCTCTCTTTTGTGCTTTTCCTCTCTTCTTCCTGATACAGATTGAAATATTCAGACATTAACTCATCCTGTACCCACATCTTCAACCAGTCTGGTAAGTCACATGGATCTAAACTTGGATGCCTGTTATGAATTTTTTTTTTATGATAAACAATATACTGAGTGGTTGAACATGTGTAAAAATGTACAAAGCACCTAGAGAAAAGTGATCTCTAAGGATATAAACTGTTCAGTGTGTTTTGAAAACATTCAGCTGGAAGACAATACCAAAGAGATCACTAGAAAATTCCATTTTATTTCCATGGCTTCTTGAGCAGATAAGATTTAAATATTTGGGCCTGGAACTTTTTTCTTTGCTATGTGGCCTGTTATGTATAGTATTTATCTTTTTATAATATAATGTCCAAAAAATTGTCAAATTTATCCTTTGACAAATCACATACAGAAATTTTCATCTTTTGCTAAAGGTTTTTGTTCATTCAGAGTCTGAAAATCCCATAAGAAGAAGAACTTTCCCAAACTCATAGGTCTAGTTTGACTCTGATCTGGAGAGCAAAGCCATCTTTCTTACTGTATTTAGGTATCTGCAAGGCATCTATTCCTGGTTTCCAAACAAGAATAATTGACATGTACAAAAAAATCAGCACCACTGAGGACCTCCCTAAAAGTTTGGAATTTAGTTCTTTGTGGTTTATTTTTATTCTTGTTTTACTCAAGCTGGTATGCCTATTCCATTAGCATATGCACCATATGCAGCCAAAAACTGTTAAAAGCTCTTTTAAACAGAAATTTCAAAAAGGAAGAAATGAAACTAAACAGAAAGAAAATGAAATTAGCAGTTCTTTGCAATGTGTGTTTATTTAGGAAGTCTGATAAGAGAGAATTAATGTTCCTAAATTCTTGGTAGATGCAGCACTACATTTATTTATAAGGGGTGGAGTTGAAAAGATAACTTTTAAATTGTTACTTTTAAAAACATAGCTCCATAACTGAGAGCCAAGAATAAACGAAGAAGCCCACTGCCTTGTTTTTCTGATAATTGTGTTAGACATTGCATAATCTGGTAGGATACAAAAAGACATGATTGAAATCATCTGATATTTTCTTTGTTCCTTAACATATTGAAGATATGCAGCCCATGCATATGGATTAAAAAATCCAGAAGAAGCCAGATTTTACCTAACAACCCAATAAATCAGGATTTTTAAGTTTTCGTGTTATGGTCATAAAATCAAGTTCAGTTCCAGCTTGTTAAAAGAGGAAAGTGGAATTAATCCTTAAGGAATTTGTGGAGATAAATAGCACTCGGCACTGATTAGACACTCATTAAATTAGTTTTGAAAGAGATTTTAAACGCGTAAGCTAATATTTTGTGTTTGTCGTCGCAGTCATCATTGCATGGTGCAATCAATAGGTTTAGCTTCAAGTTGGAAACTGAATAAAGTAAGTCAATGTCACAAAGGAAACAGGCAGAGGGCAACATAGAAATTTCCCAAGGTCATACGAGTAAGGACAGATCAAGTTCCTAAAATTAATGTTGTTACTTTGAAGCTATATCTGTTCCCTAAGTATCTCTAAACATTAAATAAAGAAAATCAAACAATGAAAAAAACTAAACAAGAACACTCACATAAGATATTATGTTTGCAACTCACCTTTTTGCAGTCCTTACCCAGAACACAAAGCAAACAGCTGCATATTTATAGGGTTCCAGACACAAAGCTTCATTCCATAAGAGGCTAGATGTCACAGGAGTTAGGAATGCAAACTCAGAAGGCAGGTTGCCCGAGATCAAATTCATCTTCATCGCTGTATTAGTTCTCTGTAGCTGTGTTAACAGATTACCACAAACATAGTGATGGAAAACACCACACGTTTATTATCTCTTACCTTCTGTGAGTCAGGAGTCCAGGCTCTGCAGAGCTGGGAACTCTGCTCATGATCTCACAGGCTGAAATCAATGATTTGACTGGGTTGTGTTATCATCTTGAAGCACCAGGTCCCCTTCTAAGCTCCTTCAGGTTGTTGGCAAAATTTAATTTATTTTATCTTATTTTTTATTTTTTTGTAGCTGTAGAATCTCTGGTGACTTGCTTTTTCAAGGTCATCAAGCAAACCACTTTCTTGAGGGAGGACCTGAGTTAATTAAGGACTTGAGTTAAATTGGCAAGTCCCCTTCACCATTGCCATATTCTATTGGTTAGAAGCCAAGTCAGAGATTTTACTCACATTCAAGTAAAGGGACTGTACAAAGACACGACTCATTGAGTGTGTGTGTCTGGAAAGGGGGTTAACTCAGGGTGTGCCAGCACTGATCACTTCCAGGTTACTCAATTTTGGGCACACTATTCAATATCTCTGAGACATCCATTTTCACATCCGTAAAAGGGAACTAAAAGATGTACCTGCCTCCTAGGATTACTTTGAGGCACAAATGACAGCATATACATAGAGCTCTTAGCACAATGACAGCATGTTCTTAGGATATGTTAGCTATTATTTTCAGTAGCTATACTGTGCAGAACATTTAAAAATTTGGGCCATTTTAAACAAAGTTGGAGCTGCCATGAACTATTTTATACAGGCAGGCTGTGTATAATAAATCGAACACATATGCATGCGAATACATATGTGTATATGTATATATACATATTTTATATATGTGTATGTGTATATGTAGAAATATATTTATGCATATATGAATGACTATATTCATGCACATACATGTACATGAAAGAGTCTCACCAAGCCTTTATTTTCAGGTCTTACCTTAAGATCAATTATGGGTAGAAATATATATTAAGTTAACAAATTACTTACTTTTTAACTTGGAAGTGCAAAGTCTTTTGAATAAATGATAGAACCTCATTCATAAGATTCTGGAAAATAGAAGTGTTTCCCGGACTCAGTTCCACAAAAGTCTTATTTTATTAAATGGCCTAAGTTATGAAAGGGTCATACAGTCAAGTATACTCAGAACATCGGCTTTACATAGTATTTTAAGGTTCTCTTATTTCAGACGACATTTCTAAAAGTCTTTGAACATGGGACCTCCTGTTCCCTTTCTTTCCATCTTATGGAGCTTCTATTCCTCAAAAGAACCTCCAGGATTGCCTAGGCCAGACATTCACACCAAAGGGAAATATTGAACATGTATCTGTGATCGTGACAATTTTTTTTTAGGGCCTACCCATCTCCGCAGGATGATTGACCTTCCTTTCAGTGTTTGAGCACTTACCAGTTGATTCCCATGTGGACTGAGGTTTCTTTATATTTTTAAATTCTTTTATGTCACTACATATTTGACCCTTTTTATCCCTTCTACCTCTCTCCTCTGCCCTCCCTCCACTCTCTGGTAACCACTAGTCTATTGTCCATGTCCATGAGTCTCTGTTTCTTTGTCTTGTTCATTTGTTACTTTTAGGTTTATGTTTTGTGTTCTCCCCAAATCCGTATGTTGATACCTTAGCCCCAAACGTGGTAATATTTGGAGCTGGGGCTTTTGGAAGGTAATTGGGGTTAGATGAGGTTATGAAAGTGGTGTATGGTCAATAGCAGTGTCCTGTTGGGGTGAGACACAAGAGAGCTTTCTTACACTCTCTTTCTGTGCACGCACACATCAAGGAAAGGCCATGTGAGCACGCAGTGTGAGGACAGTCTTCTGTAAGCCAAGAAGGGGGCCCTCACAAGAACCGGATCATGCTAGCACTATGGTCTCAGGTTCCTAGCCTCCAAAATTGTGAAAAAATAATTTTTTGTTTTTTTATGACTCCCAGTCTATGACATTTTATTGTGGCAGCCCAAGTAGGCTAAGACACAAACGTAGTCCATACTTTTTCTCATCTCATAGTCACAAAACTAAGACATAAATAATGCAGACTTTATTTGTGTTGCCTCAGGAAGACTAGTGAACTTAACCATGTTCCACAACTAATGGGAGCCAGGAGCTGAACTCAAGCCTTCATAATCCTGAGCACTGTCCATCATGTCACATGACTGATACCTTTCTAGGCTGAAAACCATGGTTTATTGTGGCCTTGTACTAATAGATAGCAACAGATAGCACACGCTGCTAATTAAAACATTACCCCTTGCTCAGGAAAAGGACTTGAGGCAAAATAAATATCTTGAACTTCTGAATTACAAATATATGCCTTGGTTAGAATTTTTTACATAATGAATTCCTCTAAAGAGCCTGTAACATATTAATAAGTTTCTAATACATTTCCATATGAACAAGGTTCAGTGTGATTGCCCTTGCAATTAGGAGAAAAGAGTGGGAAAAAATTAGTTCACTAATAAAACAAGTCTTTCATTTTCATAATCACATTATATAGTAAAATGAACTATAATAGTTTTGAAAAAAAATTTCCACTTAGGACTCATGGGGAAGGATACATGTGTTTATTTAGATAGAGCAAATCTAATACTCAATGTGAAGAAAGGAATAAATAATATTCTAAATATATTTTTGGGGAAAAAAAAATAAAACCAAAAATGTAGAAAGCTAATGACTTTTTGCAATGAATTTTTAACTTTCTGTGTTATATACTACCGTGTTATATATTCCTCTTTGTTAAAAATGTCTTTCTCAAACTTTTGAACAAGGAAAAAAAGTCACAGTCAACCATCTGGAGGCCTTAGTGTGTTGTGAGACCCAGGTGCTTCTATATTTCTATACAGAAAAGAAGACAGTTGTTTTACAAAAATAAATAAATAAATAAATAATACAATGGAGAAGAAAGAGAAAGGAAGTAAGGAGGTAAGATTATTATAAATAAAACCAGTTATTATCTTCCATTATACCAATGACAGCTGTATTGGAGTTACTCTCCACAACTTTATTATACTAACCAAGAGCAAACCAGGATATATGTTTTAACTTTAGTGTCTTATTGCCTTGTCTCTTTCTTTTCCCTGAAGGCATCCTTGATGTCCACTTTCACGAGAAATAATCAGTATGAAAATTTGAGGCGTGGGAGATCAGGGGATGGAAGAGCTCAGAATTATTTATTCCAGGCTCTGGACTAACCCTTGAAATTTACACCCATCCCTCCCAAGAACAGTATTGTATTTCTTAATAATTGTTTTCAGACATTTCATTATATCCAAATTTACTACATATATTTTTTATTCTCACATGTTTAATTGATTCATCTAGGTGAGTAGAAATGTAGGTAATTTTAAAGATATAGAAATGGAAAAGTTTTAGTAAATTATCTATTTGGATACAAAGAGAATTAAGCTAGGTCTTGATCTCTATTGCTGTTCAAAGGAAATTTCTTTGATGAGAGAAATCTCTACAGTTTCTACACCAGCCCAATGTGTTATTGAGTTAAAAAAATATATATATATGCTAGGGTGACTGAGGAGGCTCACCTTAAATTTTAGTTAAATTAACATAAATTTGAATAGCCACATATGGCTAATGGCTAACGTGTTGTTGGAAAGTACAGAAACATACTTGTAATGTGCTTCCATTATTATCACTCCTATCAGTTAAGACAAAGTTTGGTTCTGGGTAACCGTTGGTTAAACAAGGCAGGAGTTGGCTTTCTTTCAAGGTCAAAAATTTTAGAAGAAATTTGCCTGAAATATTATGGAGATGGAATGGTATTTCAGGACGTTAATGATCCTTGCTCCATCTAATGCTTTGTTTCACCATATGTGGTTCCTACTTTCAGAACCACAATATAACCCAAGATGATGGAACTCCTCTTTCTGACCAGAAATTAGGTAGAGACAATGAGAAGATAGAGTAAAATGTGATTGCCAGCTGTCTTCTAAATATGGTTCCTAGAATCTGTCCCAACACTTCTACTCACATCTCATTGTCTACATTTAATCTCAAGATTCTACTTGACTGCAAGGGACAATTGAAAATTGAATTTTTATTCTGGGCAGTCATTTGTTCAGCAAAAAATGACAACAATAACAACAACAACAAACAAACAGGAGTTTTATTATTTTGGAAGGAGGAAGAAATGGAGATTGAAATGACTATAGCTTTATCTTCATCATTTAATAAAAATAAAAATAAACTTGAAAAAAAGAGAGGAAAGGATTTATATAGAGAAAAGCTAGTAGTTGAAAAAGGCAGAAAAAAAATTAGCTCTAAAAATGAAGTAATACCGCTCATTGAAACTCCTGGAGATAGATTCCATTTTATATTTGTAAATTTTACAAAATGAATTTGGAAACAATGAGATACAATTGCCAGCATTTCAGAGTACATGTTTCTTTTTGAGGTTACTTTTGAAAATTTCATGCGGATTTCCATTTTTCCCCAGATTATGGATTGGTGTTTAATATAGTTCTGGCTGTGCACATGCATGTGCACACAATACACACGTGTGCACACACATACACAAATAAATTTTCAGTTCTGAATTTTACCAATAGCTGCTTTAGTGCCTGAAGAACAATTTCTCTCCTTTTAGATAAATCAGAAAGCAACCTGGGTTAATACAGAGGAACAATGTCAGTCTTGACTAAGGAAAGTGTTATGTATAGCATTTTTTTTTTAATGTATCATTTGTTCTGAGATTATCTGACTACTTTCAAACTCTTCTGAACCTGTGCTACTCCAAGTGAGGGCCACTGATGAGTCATTCTACAAAATATGAAGATTTAAGTACAGAAATTGTGAGCATTTAGAAATTTGTTATAGCAGCTTGGCAGAAAAAAAAAACATATCTGTTGGATCTGATAATAAAAATTAAAGACTTATATTTTACATGTCTTTTATTTCATTTTCTAGCAACTTTTATTAGATTTTTACAAAAGTTATGCTCTTCAATGTATTGGAAATTAAAAAAAAAAAAACAAAGTTATTCAACTTGGGTAGTTTGAGAAATGCTAATTTAAGCCTCCCTTTCCACCTTGCATTTTTGCTATGAAATAGACTTTTCCAGCAAATGTTTCAATTGTAAAAAGAACCACAACCAGAAGGTAGTAGTTATTGTCATTTTCCAAATGTTAAAAATAAAAACAGAAAACAAACTGTGCAAATAACCAAACATAAACCCTCCTATTTTGCACATGGAAAGCACAGAACCCTCTTCCCGTCTCTGTCCCTGCAGAGTACGCCTACCGGCTGGCCCATGTTTTTTAACTTGGGTCTTCCTCCGAAAATTAAAAAAGGAATGGAAAAATCTAGATTTGCAGGGCTGTGATTGTTGCACAGGTGTCGTGTGGTGCTTCTACACATTCAAATAGCACCGTGGACAGAAAACTCCCAGAGCCGGCTACTTGCTAAAGGAAGGCACACTGCCAACATGTGCCCTAGTTTTAAGACCACATCACAGCCTTCGGGACACCCTCTGTTGACTCATCCACCACCAATTAAACATATATAAGCCTCAGAGACCCAGCACCCCCACGGAGTGCTTCTGCATAGGCCAAATTTTTCATTATCACTCACAGTTTAGAATTTTCTCACTCAAATCCTAAAATAAAGTTAAAGAGGGTAGAAGACGGCAAGCCTTGAAACACTTCTAAAGATCAGAAAAGTAAAAACATAATATAAAATGTGCCATTTCCATTAAAATAAAAATATCTATATCAATGTTCACAATGAATGTACATTTTAATGAATTTATCTGTTTCGCTATCTATAAAATTCTTTTTCTCTATCCAATTTTTCAGACTGGCTAGGTCCATTCAGGCTGCTATATAACAAAAATACTATAAAGTGGGTGGCTTATAAACAACAGACATTTATTTCTCAAAGTTCTGGAGGCTGGGAAGTCCAAGGTCTAGCATTAGCAGATTCAGTATCTGATAAGGGCCCACTTCCTAGAAGGCCATCTTTTTGCTGTCCCCTCACATGGAAGTAGGGCTATGGGAGAATTAATGGGCCTCTTTTATAAGGGCATTAATTTGGTCATGAAAGCTCCACCCTCATGACCAAATCACATCCCAAAGTCCCCACCTCAAAATACCATCTATTGAGGTCTATGTTTTCAATGTATGAATTTTGAGGAGACATAAACATTCAATATATAACATAGACAAAATATACAAAATATGTACAGGTGAAATATAAGAAAAGTAAATCTTTTAATATTTTTTTTTTTTGACCTTCTGACTTCTTTGGTTATAGAAAAAAGAGACAGTTAATTTCTCAGTCTTCAAATCAAATCATTCTAGAAATTGGCTCCAGTATTTTCATATCCATATTATATCTTACCCTACTACTTAATGCCATGCAAGCTAATCTAGAATGTTTTGCTTCTGCCTACAGTGCCTTGTCCTGATTGAGTTTCTTGAGGATAAGAACTATTTTTTTTATCCTTGTGTATCTAGATAATTGTATAGGATTTTGCTCATGGAGGAGAATCAATGAATATTTTTCAACTTAATGTTTACCCTCTTAGTCTTTTCCTATTCAAGTAGTTAGATAATTCCTTTTGAGCTAACTAAATTTGCAGAGAACCTCTTCCAACACCACTTTCTCTCTGAATTATTAAAGTAATAAAATGTGCATATTCACACATGCACGCATGCACACACATATGCACATAACCCTATGAATAATATCTTCATAATCTAGGCATAGTTTTGTAAGAAAAGGTTGTTGTCAGCAACAAAGATAATGTTAATGAACTTATTAGCATTAACATAATGGTTGGATATCCATTTTTAGTTGCTTTGTTTATTTCTAAAGGGAAGTTGCAAGGTTTAAAAATGGATCTCAATGTATCCTTTGGACTGCAAGTTGTATACTGTCTCAGTATTACTCCCCAACTTCTGTGGTACTTTCGCTCCTACCCCTTCACTCTTGTCCCTTAGAGTCAGATGGCTTTACACTGGTGCATCTCCCCAAAAGCAATTAAATCAGACAAAGGAAACTTATCTCTCCTGTGGTTTATTTCATTCTAAGATGTAGAAAAAGAACAGGATCTGCTGCTAATTTTGGCTCAAATACTCTAACTTAAAGAGAAAGATATATTTATTAAATCTAGTCTTCTCAATACACCAGTTAAAAAATTATTTTTGATCATGATATATTCTGAGTCAAACACATTAACTATTTGAACACTGATCATTAGTTTCAGCTTGGATTTTTCTAATCAGTATTTTTTGAAAAGGAGTGGGTGAGAAAGGAATATAATTTCTACAGAAAAAAAAAAACAAAATATAACCCAGCATGCAAAAGTAGAATATTCGATCAAATCTTTAATTCATATACTTTATAAAAAACAGATTTTGGATATCAATTTAAATTCTAATTCTTGTATTTAATTTTAATGACTATATGTTATTTGCATCACTTCAGTGGAGAGCATCATTTTGTTTTCAGTCCGAGGTGCAGGTGAGGAGACATGCATGACCACCTTTAAACGCAAATGTTAGAAAGCTCTGTTTTCTGAGTGCCTAGTGAATAATAGGCACAAAATATATATTTGATAAACAAAGTTAAGAAAGAAATTTAAGCTTAATTTTCTAGGGCCCTCACACTCACTTCAGTTGGGCACTAGCTCATCCTCAAAGTTATACCACTCACCAACAGAGGGAGTGACTGAGTCTCCCACAATCCAGAAAGTACAAAAATTATGTCTATTTTTCTAATCCAATTAGGAATCGCATAGGGTAAAAATCATGGATAATAGTGTCAGACTGCTTAATTTCAATGCTTTTCCATGACTCATTAAGTAGCACTTTATCAATTAACTTCACTTCTCTGTGCCTCAATTTTATCTTCAGGAAACATGGAGAAATTAATAGCTTGTCCTTCAGGGAGTTTATGGGGATTAAGTAATATGACGCAAGAAACAAGTTCAGAACAATGCACAGAGCTACCCTCAGAAAATGACGGGTATTATCGTTACTGCTGTCGTTGGTGTGGATTTCCTTTCTATGGATTTAAAAATGTTCTCTGCTTTCATGCCTATTAGGTGCATGTACCCGCTCTTAGCCTTGAATTCTCTACTTTCGAATTTTTGTTACAAAATTAATAGCAAGAAACAGTACCCACAGAGCGCTCTTTGAAGGAGATGCAGTTTATCCTTCTCCTGGGTTCATTCTTTCCAAAATGTGTCCTTCAGAACACTGTAAATCAGTGTTCACTGCATTGCCCACCCACCCTAAAACCACCACACCAAATACTCACTGTTTTTTATTATTATTATTTGTTAAGTTTTATGTAACAAGTCTTTTGGTATGATTCTATTAGAACAATGCATTATCCAAAGAGAAAGCCTATGAACAGCTAATCGACATATTCCATTGTATCCTTAGATCTTTCTAGAGATTTGCATAACTGCTCTACATTTCTTGGGGTTTCATAAAACCATATGTAGGAATTTTGCTTTAGTATTTTGTCACTGTTCTATACTGGAGGACATTACCATAAAAGTTATATTATACTCTCTACTGTATTTGTCTCAGAGATGTTCTTAGAGCTCACTTGATATATCAGGGCTGTGCTAAAGGCTTTACATATATTAACATAGGTAGTCCTCACTATAGCTGCATGAAGTAGGTAGTAATATAATTGACTTCTTTTTATATACAAGGAAACTGAGGTTTAGACATATAAAGCATCTTGCCCAAGTTCTCATAACCAGTAAATGCTGTGACCAGGATGTAAATTCAACCAGAGTATACTTAGTTCCTGTCTCAAAATTCACGTCTACTAGAAAACAGAATGTGGCCTTGTTTGTGTCTTCTTCAATTTTGTTCACCAATGTTTTATACTTTTTAGTGTATACCTTTTTCATCTCCTTGGCTACATATATTCCTAAGTATCTTATTCTTTGTGATGCTATTGTAAATGGATTAAAAAAAATAATATTGTTGAAATGTCCATACTACGCAAAGCAATCTACAGATTCAATGTAATCCCTGTCAAAATTCCAATAGCATTTTTCACAGAAATAGAGACAAATCCTAAAATGTATATAGAATTATAGAAGAGCCTGAATAGCCAAAGCAATCTTGACAAAGAAGGGCAAAGCTGGAGGCATATACTTTCTGATTTCAAACTATATGACCAAGCTATAGTAATCAAAGCAATGTGATATTGGTATAAAAACAGACAGCAATTAATAATTTTTGACAAAGCCACTGAAAATACACAAAGAGGAAAGAATGGTCTCTTTAGTTAATAGTATTGGAAAAACTGGATATCCATATGCAAAAGAATCAAACTGGACTCTGACACCATACACAAAGATCAACTTAAAATGAATTAAACTCTTGAACAGAAGACTTAAAACTATAAAACTCCTGGAAGAAAACATAGCTCCTTGACTTTGATCTTGGAAATGATTTTTTATATTTCACACCAGAAGCAAAGGCGACAAAGGTAAAAATAAACAAGTGAGAACCATTGACAAAATGAAAAGGCACGCTATGGAAGGAGAGAAAATATTCGCAAACGACATATCGATAAAGGGCTACTATCCAAAATAGAGGCACTCGCACAACTTAATAGCAAACAAAACAAATAACCCAATTAAAAAATAAGCAAATGACTGGAATAGACATATTCAAAGAAGACATAAAGGTACATGGAAAGGTGCTCAACATCACTAATCATCAGGAAAATGCAAGTCAAAACCAGAGAGATATCACCTCATAATTGTGAGATTCCTAATATCAAAAGACAAGTAATAACAAGTACCAGTGAGGATGTGGAGAAAAGCAAATCCTTTTGCACTATTGGTGGGAATATAAATGGTACAGCCACTATGGAAAACTGTGCTGTTCCCTCAGAAAGTTAAAAATAAAACTACCATGTCATCCAGCAATTCCAATTTCGAGTTGATATACAAAGAAAAGAAATCACTATTTTGAAGAGATATATCTATGCACCCCATGTTCACTGCAGCGTTGTTCACAATAACCAAGATATGGATTATTCAACTGTGAAAACGAAAATCTTGCCATTTGCAACAACATGAATGAAACTGAAGGCCATTACGCTAAGTGAAATAAGCCAGAGAGAGAGAGACACATACTGCATGGTATCACTTATATGTGAAATTTAAAAAAAAAAAAAAAAAAAAAAAATGTTGAGTTTATAGAAACAGAGAGTAAAATGGTGGTTACCAGAAGCTGAGTATTGCAGTGGGAATACAGAGAGCTTGGTAAAAGGGTACAAAATTTTAGTTATAAGATAAATAACTGGAGAACTAATGTATAACATGGTGATTATATTTAGAAATACTGTATTGTACAATTGACATTTGTTAAAAAGTGGAACTTAAATACTCTCACCAAACAAGTAAGTAATTAAAATTTAAGAATAAGATAAATATATGAGTTGATGGATGTGTTAATTAACTCAATTGTAGGAATCCTTTCACAATGTATAGATATATAAAGTCATCACGTTGCACACTTTAAGTATATTAAAATTTCATTTGTCAATTATAACTTAGTAAGGTGGGAAAAGAACAAGAGAAGATGGTTTTATTTGGAAATAGGGTTTTTGCAAATATAGTTAAGATGATGTCAGGCTGGGTAAGTCCCGATCCAATGACCAGTGTCCTTACAATGAGAAAACAGAGTCATGGGGACACTAGGGACACATGGTGGGAAGATGGTCATGTGAAACAGAGGGAGAGATTGGAGTGACACAGCTTCCAGACTAGGAATGCCAGGGGTAGGCAGCAATCACCAGAAGCTAAGAAGAGGCAAGAAAAAATTTTTACCTAGAGCTTTCAGAGAGAATATGGCCCTGATGACACTTTGTCTTTAGACTTATAGCCCCCAGGACTTTGAGAGAATAAATTCCTATTGCTTTATGCCAATCAGTTTGTGATAATTTTTTAAAACAGTCCTAAGAAATTAATATATCAGTTTATGGGTAAACACATAATCATTTTCTAAGTTTTAAATATATCCACTACAAATTTAGTTGTTATATTTTATTATATTCTGTCAAATATACTTCACTGATTTGCGGACTGCCATCATTGTACTTGCTCAGTCTAGAAACTAATAATAGCTACAGCTATAGTTATTTATTCAATAAACAAAAATCAAGTACTTACAATCTACAAAGTATGTAGTGAGTGCTGATGATACAAAGATGACTGAGATACTGATGATTCTCATCCTCAGGAAGTATAATATAATGTAGTGAAAGAAGAAAGATTCTGAATATTGCAGCATTTGGGAAAGTGTGATTCATTTTGCATTAGAAAACAATCTATTTTGAATTCTTCCAAGGGCATCCTGAAACCAAGACTATAATTATGACACAGAAAAAAAAAAATAGTCATACTGGGCTGAATTTCCATGGATTAGTGAGAACCAGCTCATAAATAGTGAAGTGAATTGATTGCTTTTCTAATTTCAAAAACCCATGCACATACTTCAGAAGGTTTTAGTTTGTTTTTCTTTTTCTTTCTTTCTCTGAGGAATAGTTTTAGCTTTTCCTTTAAAAAGTGCAGTTCTGTTTTGTCCACTGTTCTTTTTTGGTAAACAAAATGAGGATAAATCCTACAGTAGTTAGTGCTCCATTTTTAAGGGACTCATTAAAAATAAACAGTAAAGGAGAGGCAATTACTGTTAACAAACATAGGCATAAAAAATACAAATAAAAGGCCATTAACACAGAAAAATAATTACTCAATCTTTCATCCAGATGATTCTGTCAATTTCAATTGCTGACGCTGACTAACAATTTCATGACAAGCTTCTGCTGGCTGTGAGTTGTCCATTCACTATTTCCTCCTTTGCATCTCTCTAGAAAAGAAAAAATGTTCAGCGATGGCAGGGCATTTTACTAAAGTTCATTTAAAATGTAATGATGACTCTTCTTTTTGTCTTTCTTTTTCGCGAGTTTTCTAAGTTTTATACTATTTGTGAATACAAAGTGGTGATGTAAAAAAAATTATTGTGGTAATCGTTTTATTCATAGAAAAAAAGCAAAGGTAAAATAAACTTTGTTCCTTTTTAGGGAGATAGAATTTGATAGAGGGGAGATTGGAATGTGGAGAAAAGCACAGAAAATAATATGCAAGATACATTTTATCACCCCAGAGAATACCTTTGCAATTACTTGACTTGACATATTTTATAATTAAGCCTCACAAGCTACATGTGACTTTGTGTGTGTGTGTGCGTGTGTGTGTGTGTGTCCATGTGCGTGTGCAAGTTTCTCTCTGTCTTTAGGGAAACAAAAGAAAGAAGCAATTCTAACTATTTGTTAAAAAACGAACAGTAAGAAGTTAAGTTTTTGGTTCATTTATTCACTTCAACAAATTGAGCCCACTCAGACCTCACAGGATGCAGTATTGCTAAAGGTTTATACTAACACACTCAGAGTTCAACCTGCCAACAATCACTGCATTAAAATCATTTTTGTCATTGCCACATCACAAAGGGGAACATCCTGTAAGGATCCAACTGGAAGGAAACACAAGTTTCTGAGTGATGCTATCTCAAGAAAATAGCATCAGAAAAAACATGCATGATTCATTTATGAATAAAATGCCAAGGATTGTGATAAAAATAAGAAATAAAAGACACATAGTCAGATCAAGCTGTTCATTGTGCAAATAGGTGCAGTATCTGTCTTTCCTAGCTCATATGACTCTCACTGGTCACAGTAAGCAGGTGGGAAAATGAAGCAATTTATATAAAAAAGCAATAAGCCTTTTCCTCCGTATCCAGATAGCACATATCTCAATGGGGAACAGAACAAGCATTTCACTCGGAATTAAGTGAACTGAGATCTGCTATAACTTAGAATGTGATCTTAGGCATAGAGTATTACCTTTTAGTCTTGAATTTTTTCTCGAAAATGAGAGAATTGGATCAAGTTATCTTCAACGTCTTTCCAAGTCTAGCATTCTAAGAAGTCGACCGAAATCCAATTACTCCTTCCTGTTAACAGTTAAGGAAGCACTGGGAGAGAGCTGGAGTCCCTGATGTCTGTTCCAGCGCTGCAACTGCTTAGAGCAGCAGCTGGATGGGTAAACTTAGACATTAAATCCAAACTTAAATGTTTATACACAAAAACCCAGGTCACTTTATATGCCAGTTTGACTTAAACCCACAACATATGGTAATTGAAGCTTTTTAAAAGAAAAATATACTTTGTACATGGTTTTATGAAAGAAGTCTATGTACAGTCAAATAAACACCAGCACTGCTTCAACTATGCACTTTGGCCACCGTATTGCAAGATTTTGTTAGATATTCTCCATGGTAGTATGGGGAAAAAAGGCAAAAACTGAGTTTGGAACCTGGCCAAAAACTTTATTGTCTCGATGACTTTGAGGAAGTTACTTTTCTCCCGTATCTTCACCTATAAATCAGGAATTGTATTAAATACCTGTGAAAGGAGATTGTATTTAGAGATCGTCAGAGATGACTTAGAAGTAGCAGATCCTCAATACATGAGAACTATTATTATTACTATAAGTTTCTGATATGGTTAGAGAAATGTTGCATGTAGCTTACATATTTCAATTATGGCCCATGCTGTCGGTTTATTCTTTGGAGCCACAGAGACATTATTCAAAAGTGCTCAGTTTATTCGGCTATTCTTTTCAGCACTATTAAGTGATCATCTATTAGATAATAAATTGGTTAATCTTTTACTTCTGAATATGGATATATAAAATATCTCAGAAATTTCCCCTATGCAGCTTATGTACTGTGTTCGAAACTAGATTCTCTTTATGTGCAAGTGAAGAGAGAATTTAGGATCTGGTGGATGTGAAAACAAAATCTTTTGACCTGAAAATAATGGATATCAAGTTGGTAAATTAGTTGAGATGAGTGGGTATAACAATTTGATCAAATTCCTGGACCATTATTACTATACAATCATATGAAGGGAAGAGAACAAGAGGATGAACAAATATTCTTTGGTAAATGATAGTATTTTAACAGGTGTAATTTTTCACAAATGCTTCCTTTGAGTTAGTTTAGATAGGCTATAAAAAGGAGAGATTATCTTCCATGTCCAGAAGCAAAAGAAAGAGAGAGAGGGAGAAAAAGAGAGAAGCAGAAATGTAGCATAATGTCAAATTCATACAACTTTGTACTTGAAACTTGTGACTGGTACTCAGAGGGAAGTTACTGTGGAAACATTATGAATTTGTTCAGCAGAGTTTCAGGAGAATGGAAAATTTATTGAGTCTAAAACCTTCTGGAAACAAGAAACCATTAAGCTATTGTTTTCACTTAGAATTTTCAGTTATATAGTTACCTGTAGTAATTAATTAAAAATCACTTTTAAAGTTCTTTTTACTACTATTCCTAATACATAGTAGAAGAGAAATCAATATCTTTCACCTCAATTATTAGGCAAAAATGAAAAACATAACTAGTATCATAATTTTTAAAAAATTATATATGACTCTTTTCTTTAAGAAGAATTTCAAATCTGCAATTGAGACTAGAGAAAAGAGAGAGACAGAGAGAGAGAGGAATAATCACCATATCTTGTTTTTCTACTGGCTACAGTACAAAGAGACACTCAATGTATCATTAGTAAGTTTTGATCAGCCTATACTAAAATTTTATTTCATCCTCTTGCAACAAGAGAGTTTCTTAATCAGTACAAGAGCCGATGTCTTTGCCTTAGTGTTTTCTGGAGCATGGTTATTCAGTGACTGACTCACATGGCTCTACCCACACTAATAACCAAGAAATGAAAGTGTAAAAGTAAATTGACCAGATCTGGCCAACAGAGGCAGGAGAAAAGAGAGCCATAGATGCTCTTGCAGGAGAGAACTTAAAAGGCAAGTTCTGGATGTGTTGCACATCAGTGCCATCTACATTCTAGCTCTAGCACTCTCTGGCCACATCTGCTTGCTAGGAGCCTAGAACAGATAAAACAGCTATTCCCTAGGAGAGGGAAAAACAGATTTGGTGAGCTTCTAACCAGTCTCTGCCAATATGATGTTCTGTCATTTCTTCTATTCTAAATAATCACTGGGTACTTACTACAGACTGTCAATTCCAAGACTCAATACCAAGCAAAATCAGTTAGTTCTTCCCTTTCCTGAGAGCTCAAAACCAAAACGTGTTTTCAAAAGAACTCTGCATGAATGCTCTCAGACTTTTGGATTTCAGGAACAAGTAAAATTTACTTTGTTGCAAAGTAATTATTTTTTGCTAATACTCTATAGATGCTTAGAAAATGCTTGTAGTATACTAATCTTCAAAAATATTCACTCTTTCTCCTACCCCTACACCACACTCCCATTGGTGTTTACTTCCCTCCTCCACTGATGTTGGAATTTAGCCATGTGACTTGCTTTGGCTCAAAATGTTTGGAGTTTGTGCACCTTTCCTCTTGAATATGGGCTCAGCCTTGTCTGATTTGGTCAAAGGAATGCAGGTAGAAATCATGGTAAGCCACTTTCAACATTAAGCCTTAACAAGTGTTGTTCTCACTTGCCACTGGGGCTGCTACCTCTGCTATGAGAAGACATGCTGGTTAGCCTGAGGGTCCAAAGTGGATGAGAGACATGTGAAACAGATCTGACTCAAGATTCTAAGCTCAACCAAGCTCATCCCAAATTTGCTGACCCCGACCAACCTACAGATGCATGAAATGAGAACAGCTGAGATCAGCACAATGGTTCCAAGTGATCCGAAGACACACAAGAAATACATGTTTATTTTTATATGGCACTGAGATTTTTGACTGTTAGTCATCAGTACCTGACTGATAGAGTGCTGCAATGTTCTATTTGCGGTGTACAAAGTTTTACATGTGTATTAAATTAAGTATGCTAATAGAATATTCAGATTCTTAAGTATTCGATCTGTAAGGGCTAAGAAATCTATATAAAGGTCTTAAATAAAGTTAAGATTCTTTCAATGCACCTGATATGTCTAACAGTTTAGCTTTATGCATTTTTATGCCCACATATAATCTTTTAAAGGTGTTTCAAAAATATTGGCCATTCCTAATTCTGTAAGTTTTAGACACCAACCTAAAGTGATACAGTAATATTATTTTCCCAAATCCCCTTTGGTGTTAATTGCATTTGAACAGCGATTTCTGAAACACGAAGACTATAAGTAAAGGATACACCTGAAATAATGCAATTTCACAGACTCAGGAAGGCAGATGGAGGATTTATTTTGAGAATAGTGTCTTTCAATATCAGATCTCAAGTTATATTAAATATGTGACTACTTAGCTTATCTCTTGGGATAGTCCTGATAATGAAATCTGGAGACATATGTGAAATGGGATAGCTTTGGAAAGAGAAATTCATTTACCGGATAGAACCAAAAGTGAATTCGGAGAAGTACATATTGAAAATGTGCATTAACTGAGTGTTGGTTGTTTTGTTTTTCATTTAGGTGTCTACATATTTTGCTTTGTGTATATTTCAGTGTGGCATTATAAATATAGGAAGGAAATTGTCCTTGGAAGAAGAGCTAAAATCCAGTGCTACCAACTAATATTCACAGGTGGAATTTTCTCTTTAGATCTGAGTCTTATGATTTAATGCAAGTTGTCAAACATTTAAGCTTGATATATATTAATTTTTTTTGAACTGTGGGCTTAAATGTTGAATTGAGAGTCTCTGCTTAGGGTCTTGAAATGTTTCCTAGTTCCTTGATTTGTAGTAAATGCAAATTTCAGAGGTGCTAAGACATTCTACATGAATAATATTATTAAAACTTTATACAATTATCACAGTTTCACCTAATAGTTTTTGGTTGAGATTTATTTCAGCTTCAAATTATGTAAACATCCCATATTTGTTTATAATGAAAAAAGATTATTAAAGCACTCACTCATGTAATTATATTTGAATATTAGAAATACAGATATTAGATTACTGCGGCCCAAAATGGGAATACAAATTTGACTATGGGTCTTTTAAATAGCATATTGCTCTTGTATTAGATTCAGGCAAATATTAGGAGGTAACATTTATGAGTATGTAAAAGTTCAGTTAACTGTTCCCGCTACTTGAGAAAATCAAGTTTGTTTTTCTTATTAGCAAGTTAACAGCCTTTTTAATGCTATAATATATTAAAATTTAATAATTTTTATTTCTAGGTTTATAGTTTGTATTTAAATATAATGGAAATGACTTTCCAGTGGGTTTCCTTATGTGGTATATAGCTCTAGAGCATAGTGGCAATAACTTGGGGCACTTGTGTGGGCATTCAGAGTTGCTGAGGTTAACACTGTGCCTGTCAAATTATAGATATTTCTAGGGAAAACTAGATTACTGCCCAATCGTAAGTACTACACTTTTATTACAAAAAAAAAAACTTTTAAAGGCAGAATATATAGAATGATCTTAGATCTTAACCTCTCTGTGATTTGTGTCCAAAAGTGTTGAGCAGGAGACCGTTTGACGTTGACTACAACTTCTGCAATCTGCAGCTTCTTTGGCACAGTTGGCTTACATTACCCTGCCTCCCTTAGAGTTGAGTATTGGCAAATGATAGAGTTTCTTCAATGGAACACAGTTTCCATTCAATGGATTAGTGAAAACTATATTTTTTTAAAGTAAAATATCTTAATCCTAAATTAAGCGTATAGGGTGAGAAATCTTATTGTGTGAAATATTAGAGCTTCACGTTTTGGCAAATCTTGGCACACTGTTGGAATTGAGTTCTGGATGTTAAAATTATTATTCGCCAGGCGGCATTATTAGTTATCTTAAACAGAGAATAAAATTTTCTCAAAAGAATAGAAAAATGGAAAGAAAACGTGGACATTTATAAGTTTGACCCATGAAAACATCCCTAGTGCTATTAAATACACATGCCGTACATCCCAGTCCGCTTCTGCGAACTCACTTTGAAGTTGCATGTTGAAAATGATGGAGTCTCAAGAAGGAAGACATTTAAATCACCACTAAGGAGTGTCTGCCAGTCATGAACGCCTGCGGCAATTTTGCACTTCATGTAAATAAGAAAGAAACTTTAGAGCGCAGATTGTTTCCAAAGGAGCACAGCAATCCCTCCTATGTCTCATCTGCCATGTGGAGACACACACCAGTTGACAGTGCACCAAGAGACACACACCAAGAGACAGTACAAGGAGATTCCTAGTACATTTTACTACTTCTCCCAAGGGTAACATTTTGCAAGTTTCTAGTGTAAGATCACAAGAGGGGTATGCTCTGTGACTTTTGAGACCAAGGCTTATGAGGACTAGATCTCTGAATGATGAGAGACCATGTAGAAAGAGAAGCCACAGGAGGAGAAACGGAATGTCACAAATTGGTAACCAAAAGCAAGGCAATAAAATATGACCAGCCATGTAGAGCAGAGATGAAACTTATCATCTGAAAACTGATGGAATTTTTGACCTAAAGAATATTGGACAATTCAATGGTAGTTATCTTAAGCTGCAAAGTTATGGAGTTGTTTTTTACACATAATAAATAATCGAGCACTTTTATTTGTGAAGCTATTGAGATTTATTATTGTTTGTTGCAATATCTAGTAATACCTTAACATACAAAGGTCAACCAAAAAATCCTTCAAACTTAAGTTTTGATATAGATAACACTGTTACAGAAGCGGTGATATGACAATGTGTAATGAATTTTAAGTATTTTATTTATAGTGTTGGTGAAACACTAAATGGTAAAAAATGTTACTGTGACAAATCTTCAAGACTTGCATATTTACTAGTACCCAGCACACTTTTGGAATTGAGTTTCAAGCACTCAAATTAACATTGTATTTTAGGTAGTGACATTATTATTATTTAAGGATAGAACAAAATTGATCAAAATAACAGTAAAAAATGGAAAACAAACTCACCAAGTTTTAATGACCAAGCAACCTATCAATCTCATGTTTTGACAAGCAACATTGGAGGAAGTAGAGGTAATGGAGAACCTAGCATTCTAGCATTATAAGTATCATAGACAAAGTTCCATAGGTACCATTAACTCCTGAACTATTTATGTCATTTTAACAAGAACTAATCTTATAGCTATACAGAAAGGGTCAATGATCTAAATAATTCATGGGACCTCAATTACAGAACGAGCTCTGACATTATTTTCTGTCCATCAAGTCACTTAACCATTTAGGCCTGTGTTTTGCAATGAGTAAACTCCTTAATTTTGTACTTCTAAATAATTCCTCCCAACCACAACAGAGGTCACATGTCTTTAAAGAAGGTTACAGAAAGTAATCTGCTGATAATTTATAAGATGTTTTGAAAATATCAAGTGCTATGGAAGCATGCTTATCCTTTTACATTAAATATGATTCTTACCAATAAAAGAAACATTTTCAAATATACCAAATCTGTATTTCAACTCTAATAAAATACTAAAGTCCGTTTAATCTATGGCATGATATCATCAATATTTTCTAATTCTTTGCATATCATTTGAGCCTTATATCCTAAAATCATTGTAACTTGATAAAATGAATATAGATCATCTCACCTAAGAAAATGAAGACCCATCTGCTATATTTTAAATACATCTGTTCGTCTGCTACATCCATTTGTCAAATTCATTTAAATTAACAGAGATTTTCTCTAAGTACATAAAATGATATGTGAGAAAAGGAATTAAGACAGGGTTTTGCTTTACTAGATATCAGGGGAAAAAAGATTATCCAAAGCCAGCCATTCTTTCAAATGTTTTAAAAATATTTTTAATACATTGTACCTGAATTTTGTAGCTTAAAGCATATTTCATCTACTTTAAGAACTGTCTTCAAATATGTTAGTTAGAATGAATAATTTTTAGATAATGAAAACACATTTTAACTTTAATTTTTAAACGTGATTTTTTTCTTTAAGAAGAACTAAAATATTATAGTTAGATATATAAGGGAAAGAAGATGAAAAAGAAAGTTTAGTCAGTCTACTGAAGGTAATCTGAATTTCCATTAGTTTGAATTTCAGGGAACTTATAAAACGATATGCATTTGGTGTGAATGGCATCACTTCCACTTAAATACTGAGCCTCACACGGGATGAGTATTCTACCAAGGTCCATAAAATATTGAGATGGTGGGTCCAGAGGTAGGGAAATTGGTTGGCAGTTCAGATTATTGCTTGTATATTAAAAAAAAAAAAAAAAAATGACCCTTCCTCCTACACTGATGTTGATTTTACCCAAGATGAACTTTTTTCAATTTCTTATCCAACTTTCTTAACATGACATTTAACTTGGACTAAATAAACCTCTTCGTATCTTATCTACACCCTGTATTTTTCATGGTAAATATGAACCTTTCTACTATTTATTAATAATGTAAATCATTCTGTGCAACTAGCTGAATCTCATTGTTCTCATCTGTGCAGTGGGACAATACTATCTCTTATCAAAATAGGCTACTATGAAAACTTTTTAAAAAGATTAAGACGTAAAATGGCTTGTAATGTCTAAATTAGCCATATACAAATTTAACATATTATCTCTGATTCACATAATTTACATACACCTGCCATTCGAGAACATGCTATAGTTTTCAAAATTCTTACACAGTCAAATGCTCTTTTCTTTGTTTGGATTATACTCACTCAACTCTTTATATTTTTCACCTATGTAAAATTCGTACCTATCGCCAAAGACCTAGATCATCTGTTGCCTCCATTCGAGAACTTGCTGTGATCAGCCTTCTCCTCACCATACTTGAGTACGCCCTCCATTGCTCTGCTTGACCATGTCACCTGTGACTCCTCATTTACATATCCATCTGTCCCCACACCCCTGCATGGTAAATCCTCAATGGCAGCCATCTTTTCTAATTTAGCTTTATCTTTTTCTAATTCGACTTCTAGATGTCGAAGTCCAGCATCTAGAAGGTATTCAAAAACTGTTTCTGAAAAAAGGAAATAAAAAATTATGTTATTAGGCCATTTCCTTTTTACTTAAAATGTTTTCTGGGCCTAGAATATTTTCCCCCACTCTTTATGATGGTTCTCTTGCCACTTCTTATGTCAAACATGAGATGATTTCTCAAGTAGGAACTGAAGGGCTCTCTTTGTGTGCTCATAATGTTCTATTTATAACTTTTATTGTCATCTCTGTAATTTAACCATCTCTTCTTTCCCCATGTTTCATGTCTTTCAAAATTTTACAATCCTAAAGATAGGGACCCCAAATTCAAATGCCAAGTGGGCAAGATAACCATGAAAATAAAATGAGACAGAGTTATCATTCGTTTAATTTTTACAGTGTTCCAGACACTGGAATCTATTAACTCCTTGCACCGACCCTGTCTACTAGAGAATATTTTTATCCCATTTAAATATAAACTGAAGCACAGAGAGTTTAAATAACTTCCTGAAGTGCAGGAGGCAGAATTTGAACCCAAAAAGACTTGCTCTAAGATCTATACTCCTGAGCATGAGAGTAAATAATACTATGAAGTAGAAGAGTAAGGTAGGGCCTATGGGCTACTGAAGAGCAAACATATGCTCTTCCTAAATAGCCTCTAGAAACTCACTGACTTAGCAAAATAGTTATATTAATGATGGAGCAATATCTATGGTGGTTAGGTGGTTCTCTAAGTAACTTTTAAGCCTATCTCACTTTGACTAATATAGAGAATATACTATCTTCTTATGAGAAAGAAAATCCTATTCTGAACTCAGTCTCATAAGGTAATTGGTAAAGAACCAGCACAGAGAAAGAATGGGAGGGTGGGGAGGAGGTTAGGGGTTTGAGGGGGGAGAAAAAGAGAGAGAGAGAGAGAGAGAGAGAGAGAGAGAGAGAGAGAGAGAGGGAGGGAGGTTGATTGAGAGAGAGATGGCATACTGAATATTAAAAGAGAGGAGGTCTGGGAACACGTATCTGACTGCATAACTATTTCTCCACATATCTATTTTGTGACTTTGAAGTCTTTTATATTTGAGCCTATCCCATTTATGAAAGTCTTTTTTTTTTTTTTATAATAGATGTTTTCCATGAAGGCTTATTAAATTAATTTATTCTTGGACCTAATCCTCCTTGACTAATAAAAACTCTGTTGGTAAACAAGACTATTCTCATTACAATACAAAAGGAACTGGTTGTCAATACAACATTATCCAATTTTACCCCATCCTGTTTTAGCACCTGAATCAAACCAGCTATTGTCTCTGTCGTTAAAAGTGCTTTTAAGTTATTATTTTAGACATTTGAAAGAAATAAAATGGATTTTGTGACAGGTCTAGAAACTTAAGTACATTTGGACATTCGAAACGGCTCTAATGTTAAGTTTTACCTAAATGCTCTGCCTTACATTTCCACACCTGACCTCCAGGCTCTTTTATCTCTTCATCTACAAAGGGGCACAATGCCCATCAAACACACTGGACTTGTCTTAGGAAGTAAGTTCTAAAGCAGCTCCTGGGGGGTAGGGTAGATGAGAAATCCTCCAAGGAATGGTTCAACATTTAAGTTGCTGTAAGGAGACACACAACAAAAGCATCCATCCATCCACCTCCAAAAATGTCATGCCTCTTCACTGTCTAGGCTTCTTATGGTAGTGTCTTTTTGCTATTCAATGGCTGCACAGCCTGGAAAAGCATGACAGGTTTTATCAGCCTTGACAGCTGTCTAGAAGAAACAGCAGGCAACCTAAAACTTCAATGGCTGTGTGCAGCTATCTCCTCAGGTACTGCCAGAGCTGGCAAAGCTGAGTCTGATCAGCACTGCGATAAAGCCCTCCCTGCTGAATGTCTGCAGGCTTCTCAAGGGCAGAGCTCTTTTCGTGCAGAGAGCCAAGATTTCAGGTGATGATGAAACTCTATTAATTGGGACTTGAGTGATGACATTTAGGGCTGTTAAAACAGTCAATCCAAATTATGTATTTATTCTTGGTATCTCTGTGCACCTGGCAGTAAGATAGAATCTCAGGGAATAAGAAAAGATATTAGATAGCAACGATCCCTGCTAAGCAGCTTAGAGTCCAGGGTGTTCCATTTCTTCATCCCATAAGCTCCTTCCCTCCTGGACAGACACAGATTCAAGTCTTCCCCACTCTCTCCCCAAAACCCTACAATCTTCTTTTGATTCTTCATTCTTCTCACCATCTATTTTTTACCCTTCAAACTTACTGAAAAAGGAATTATAATGAATGTTATTGTTTATGTTTCCCCAAAATTTGTATGTTGAAATCCTAAGCCCCAAGACTATTGAGAGATGAGACCTTTAGAAGGTGATTAGGTCATAAGGGCAGAGCCCTCACAAATGGGATTAATGTTCTTAAAAACAAGCCAAGAAAACCGCCCACCTCTCTCTTTCTGTCCCTTGAGGACATGGTGAGAAAGCATCATCTATGAGGGAGAAATTGGGTTCTCATTAGAATCCAGTCCTGCTGGTGTCTTGATCTTAGACTTCTCCAACTCCAGAACTTTAAGAAATAAGTGTTTGTTGTTTTTAAGTTACTCAGTTTATGATATTTTATTATAGCAGCCCAAGTAGTCTAAGACCGTCCCCACACTTCTATCACTTGATCTCTCAAACTGCAAAATTGCCCTTTGCTTCAGTCATGTTATGAAACTGCTTCTCCTGTAAGATCTCTCTAACTTTCTCAGCCAAAGACTTCTTTCACCTGACTCTGTTCAGTGTCCACTCTGGCCTTGAAATCTCTGCTTCCATGTCTCCTAAGACAGTTCTCTCTATAGGTTCTGCCAGGCATCTTTCTATGATAAAAATGGAAAAAAGTGTGGAGTCAGGGAGGTCTAAGTATTATTCCTGGTTCTGGCATTTTGATCTGTGTAACTTAATCTCCCCAAACCTGAATTTTCCCTCAGTATAAAAACATTTATGGTACCTCCTTTGAAAGGTCACTGTGAGTGCACTGAGGATGCATTCAAAATGCCTAATAGCACAGTGAATACCATATATTGTATACAGGTTTACATATATTTTCTTGTCTTCTTTTAATTCTCTCTTTCTCTCTCTCTCTCTTCCTCATTCCCTTAACTTTCTATCATCAACTCCTGATCTTTCTTCTTGATAAAGAAATAAATCATAAAGCATAACTGCATGTTCTTCAGAGCTGGAGAACCTGGGTTGCAATCAAGCACTGCTTTTTAAGAATTGTATTTAAACTTTTTTTATTTTAAAATACTTTTAGACTCCCAAGAAGCTACAAAAGTAGTAGAAAGAGGTCCATGCATCCTTTACCTGATTTTCCTCAAAGATAATGTTTCATATAACCATAATATGATAACCAAAACTATGAAATAGACATTGGTGCAATCCTACTAACAAAACGACAAAACTTATTTGCACTCCACTAAGTTTTGACACGGACTACAAACACTGCTATTTACTGTTTTTGTACCTATGGAAGATGTACTTAACTTGTCTGAGCTTTAGTCTGAAAAATAGAAATAATTTATTAGCACTTAGAGTGTTTCTGAGCTTTATGGGAGGTCCCATATGTAAATTCACATGTGCCCAACTTATTATTGGATATAGCTTAAAACTATTTCTCATGGGCAATGTTCTGTGGTCACCAAGAACACAGGCTCCAGAACCAGAGAGCCTGGATTTGCAGAGCTGCCCTCCACTTTCTACTTGGTAACCTCTTAGACTCTCAGTTTCTTCATCAGAGAAATGGGGATAATAATAGTACTTGTCCAATTATAGTTTTGAGAGTTTAGATAATATTTAAAAAGGATTTTAAATGGTGTCTGACATCTAGTAAGTACTGATGTCTTATTATCTTTATAGTATCTAGTACTTAATAGGAAAATAATAAATGTCAGTTTGCATTTGCATTTTATTATCTTTCTTGCACTTAAATGTTAGTTTATTGGGTTCTGCCCTCAGCCATTTTTCTTTCTGAATACAGAGAATTCTATAAATTCTCATCTAACCTCAGGATTTTAGATTGCCAGGGTTATACCTCTTCTATCTCTCCTTTTACTTGCAGATCTGTACTGACATCTCTAAATGAAACTCATCATCTCCTTTTTCTATGAAATTGTGGCCTTAAGGAGAATTCACTATGAGCTAAACTATAAGCAAGGAGTGTAATCTCCCTGCAGGCAAGGGGCAATGAGACCTCCTCCCTCCAATTTTCCACTTTTCCTCATTCTCTCTAACCTTCTACCCTCACCCTCACCTATTCACCACCACCACAGGGAGGAGTCAGCCAAGATGAACAAAGGAAAAGATAAGGGAAACTAACCAACTCAGATAGAGGGGTTGATAAAATGCAGGATCAGGGGCTTTTGGACAACTGACATTCTTGGGTAGCAGGTTATGAAAACTCAGTTTCTGTTGTGTGGTTATTGTTGATGATGTTGCATTAGCAAGACGCTCTTCAGTCCTTGAAGGAGGGTGTACTAATTCCTAGGATTGTCATAATAATTACAAACTGGGTGGCTTACCCAACAGACATTTATTGTCTCATACATCTGGAGGCTAGAAGTCTGAGATCAAGGTGTTGGCACAGTTGGTTCTCTCTGTGGGCTATAAGGCAGCATCTGTTCCATGCCTCTCCTCCAGCTTCTGCTTGTTTGCTGACAATCACTGGCATCCTTTGACTTGTAAAATATCACCCCAATCTCTGCTTTTATCTCCCTGTGTATATAGCCATCACCCATTTCCCTCTTTTTATAAAGACATCGGTCATTTTGGATTAAGGCCCACACTAATTACCTCACTTTAACTTAATTACCTCTGTAGAGATTCTATCTCCAAATGAGGTCACCTTCTGAGGTCCTGTGGGGTAAAACTTTAACATATGAATTTGGGTGGGGACATAATCCAACTCTTAACAGAGAAAGAGCCACCAGGTTGGAACGAATGTGTTTCTTCTACTTTCTTCTCCCCATTTCCAGATAGGCGAGAACATCATTTGTCATTATCCTTTAGGAGCAAGATAGCATTACTCAGAGATAATATAAATATTTATGTTACAAGTGCTAGAATTTCTTTCTAGTCTTAACTCTTTATGAACTTCAAGCAGTAAACAATTTTGTGTAAAGAAAGAAAACATTAAACTTTTTGTTAATTAAGTTGTAAAGAGAGAATTAATAGTAAAGAGATAGAGAGGGAGACCTGAGAAGGTATGTCCAGGTTTATATGAATGGACCTCAGAAGGGGCCTATTATCAACCTGTAACACTGAATATGCCAGAGCAGAAACAAGAAAAGGGACTGCTTTTGTGGGGTATCATTTTTGTGACCAGGAGGTATGATTAGCTCAACAATCATCTCGAGCAAGTAGTAGGGATGACTCCCCATGAAAGGTGCAACATTATGGAGAAGGGGCTATCATTCTGCCTACAAATGGTATCTTTTTATATAAAAGCATGCATACATATATGCATGCATACATACATGCATGCATGCATACACACATACATGTATGCACACATAAATGTTTAGCCCTCCTCTGGATACCTCTTCTGAATTTCCCAGTGTAATCTTCTCCCTAAAGGACCCCAAATGCCTTGAAAAGTTTGCCGGATACTCATAATCTTCAGCTTGGAGCTTTTCTGGGTGACCTAAAGAGCCAAAGAGAAAACACTGTGTGACACTGGCATTAGAACGTCTGCAAGTGACAAACACTGGATTTTATTAAAGTCAAAGCAAGGGACCCTGAAGCAGAGTTGAACACTGACGGGAAGGCTTTCTGGGATGCGGTGACCAAATTAAATACTTCCCACTTATAGGATTTCGGGTTTGGTTCCACCTTAGAAGACTCGATGAAACGTCAGGAATTGGGGCTGAAGGCAAACCAAGGACAGCACCTGGGAGACCTAGTACACCTGTGACCCCTAACATAATATCTTCAAATGGTGGACATACCGTCTTCTCTGAATTGAATTACGATTACCCTTAACCCATAGACAAGTTTCTGAACTGCTTCCACATGACACATCAGTTTTGTGGGAGGTTAATAAGTATAGATGAAAGCAGAGTTTGATGTTTAAGAAAATGTATTGCTGGGATAAACAGATCTCTTTAGTGCAGAGTATCTCATAACTTCTAGATGTTGTGGGTTAAATTCATATACCACAATTAAAATGTACAAAACTGTATTTTGATCACTTGTTTTAGCTTATCTTGAGGCTTTATTCTTATATCAGCAGGTGGGTAGATGGGGTGAAGGTGAGGTGGTGATAATAAAATTAAATGTTACTCAGTCTTGTTGAGAGGCAGGCTTAGTCATAGGCCTAGTCTTCCAGTTTACTGACCAGTATCCCTCAAAAGGCTGAAGCTACTGAAAGGAAAGCTGAAAAATGTGGTTTCCTCAGTGTCCAAGTGAAAGAGTAATGGGTTTGGTGAATATTATTTACCCAATCTCTGACACAAAGATTTGGTACCTCCTTGAGTACCTTCTCTCACACGTAGACTATACTCACTCC
>NW_011888813.1:6748823-6751117 GCF_000151845.1 Pteropus vampyrus
ACCTTAAATTTTAGGTCCTCTTTATTCCCTTTACCTCTGCTTGAAAACTGACCAACTCTTTCCAAGTTCAGCATTTCTTATAATATCTTACTATAAGCAAGAAGTAAAATTAAAAACATGCTATCATGCTTTCTAACTTTGCATCTAAGAACGTAGACTAGTAGATAAGTAATCTTCCTTGTAGATGTCAGAGTCCCAGGTATTTTGCCACTATGTGACACCGCTGTTTACGGCTTTTCCAGCCTCCAAACTCAGTGTACGCACTGCTTTCCACCTGAACACCAAATCAGTGTCACTGTTTCAGCTGTTTGTTATGGCAGCAAGAAACTACTTCAAGGCACTAATTTCTGTTTATAGGATAACCTTGAATATTGTAATAGACACACCCCCAAATCTAAGTGGTCTAATAAATAGAAGTTAATTTAACGGGTTATGAGATACTCTGCACTAAAGAGATCTGTTTAACCCAGCAAACTCTGTTTTCATCTATACTAATTAATATCACACAAAACTGATGTGTTGTGTAGATACAGTTCAGAAAATTTTCTATGGGTTAAAGGTAATCATAATTCAATTTGGAGAAGATAGTATGTCCACCATTTGAAGATATTATACGGTTCTCCTTTAGGTTCTCCACTTTCCACACAGAGTTTCTAAGAGAAACACGTAGACAATTGTGTATGGTGCATTTTATGAACTAGGTCTAGAAGTGGTATATTCATCAACTCAGGTTTCCATAACAAAATACTATAGACTGGGTGGCTTCAACAACAGCAATTTGTTTATTTTCGCACAGAACTAAAGCTGGAAGTTCAAGATCAGAGTGCCAGCATAGTACAGTTCTGGTGAAAGCTCTCTGCCTGGCTTGCAGGCCTCTTCTCACTCTGTATTTATTTGACTAGAGAGAGCGCGAAGAGACAGATTGTGAGTGGGGGAGGGGAGGAGTGGAAATAGAGAAAGATCTTTTTCATTTTCTCTTATAAGGCCACAATCTTATCAGAGTAGAGTCTGACATTATGGCTTTATTTAACCTTAGTTGCCTCCTAGAGACTCTATCTCTAGATACAATCATATTGAGAGCTAGGTCTTTTGCATGAATTTTGGGAAGATACAATTCAGTTCATAGCAAATGGTAAATATCAACATTTCTTACATTCCAGAAAAAATTATTTCTATTATAAAGTCATGGATTTTATAGTTAACTACAGTAATCTCCTGCAAAAATGTATTTTATCACAGGTAAAGTCCAATAAGAGTGTACCCTATCACCACTAAAACAGACCAGTGATACAGCATTAAGGAGGAGAGATAGACTCCACTGTCAACATTTCGCTCTGTGATCTCATGCATAATATTTAAACTCAATGAGCTTCAGTTGATTCACTTGAAAAAAAAAAATGGCTTAAGCTAATGCTAGGTGATCACATACAGAATTCATTCTTTCTCATTTTTGCTCTTCTATTTTATGCACATATGGTGTATAATAGTAATTAAGGTATAATCTTTAATTAATGTATTTTTCAACAAAATTATCTTAGCTTCGATTCTCCCAAAAGCAGATACTGAGGCAAGACTTTTGGACCAAGGATCTGGGTGAATAATTGAAATTGTATATAAAACACTTTCTCTTCAAGCAAAAAAACAAAAAACAAAAACCAGTTATAGTATAAGCTAAGAGCGTTTTAATTACTTACGACATCAAGGGAGAACACTACACAGACAATTCTGGATGATGTATCATTAGAGAAATAAGTGGACAATATTTATTGCTCATGGGTTGGACTCAAAGGTACTTAGGGTAGAACATCAGGAGGAGACAAGTCTGTATTAGTTGATTTCACAAGACAGCAATCTGGTGCAAGCCAGATAAAGATCTGAGCAAAGAAGTATGTGTATGCAAGTCACAGGATATTCTGTGGTTAAACCGCATAATTGATAAGGGGGATTTTTTAATTTTCAATCTTGCCTCATCAATGGGTGTGGTTATTCCGGTTCTCACAGGGAAGGGAAGTGAACCATTAAAAGGTAGATTAATGCATAGTTACCCACTGACAGGCAAGAAAACTGGGGTATTTATCCTCCCATTTCTCATCTACTAAGAAATTATTCTTGGGTATCAGCTTCCTAGGAGTTTGAATGGCCCTTGCCATTGGCCTTGCAGGCTGGAGAGGCCAGAGAACATTCTCATCATTCTCATTGAGAGACACAGGAAGCCATGGACATGTGAAATTCTGTAGGTAATGCCTAGGTTAGACTGAGGGACGTGAGAGAGGAGAGGGTACCCACAGCACTTA
>NW_011888813.1:6751167-6774802 GCF_000151845.1 Pteropus vampyrus
TATCACAGGTAAAGTCCAATAAGAGTGTATCCTATCACCACTAAAACAGACCAGTGATACAGCATTAAGGAGGAGAGATAGACTCCACTGTCAACATTTCGCTCTGTGATCTCATGCATAATATTTAAACTCAATGAGCTTCAGTTGATTCACTTGAAAAAAAAAAATGGCTTAAGCTAATGCTAGGTGATCACATACAGAATTCATTCTTTCTCATTTTTGCTCTTCTATTTTATGCACATATGGTGTATAATAGTAATTAAGGTATAATCTTTAATTAATGTATTTTTCAACAAAATTATCTTAGCTTCGATTCTCCCAAAAGCAGATACTGAGGCAAGACTTTTGGACCAAGGATCTGGGTGAATAATTGAAATTGTATATAAAACACTTTCTCTTCAAGCAAAAAAACAAAAAACAAAAACCAGTTATAGTATAAGCTAAGAGCGTTTTAATTACTTACGACATCAAGGGAGAACACTACACAGACAATTCTGGATGATGTATCATTAGAGAAATAAGTGGACAATATTTATTGCTCATGGGTTGGACTCAAAGGTACTTAGGGTAGAACATCAGGAGGAGACAAGTCTGTATTAGTTGATTTCACAAGACAGCAATCTGGTGCAAGCCAGATAAAGATCTGAGCAAAGAAGTATGTGTATGCAAGTCACAGGATATTCTGTGGTTAAACCGCATAATTGATAAGGGGGATTTTTTAATTTTCAATCTTGCCTCATCAATGGGTGTGGTTATTCCGGTTCTCACAGGGAAGGGAAGAGAACCATTAAAAGGTAGATTAATGCATAGTTACCCACTGACAGGCAAGAAAACTGGGGTATTTATCCTCCCATTTCTCATCTACTAAGAAATTATTCTTGGGTATCAGCTTCCTAGGAGTTTGAATGGCCCTTGCCATTGGCCTTGCAGGCTGGAGAGGCCAGAGAACATTCTCATCATTCTCATTGAGAGACACAGGAAGCCATGGACATGTGAAATTCTGTAGGTAATGCCTAGGTTAGACTGAGGGACGTGAGAGAGGAGAGGGTACCCACAGCACTTAATACAGCGTTTAAAGACAATTCTTAAAAAGTGAAACAATTTAGGTTTTATATTAATTATAGATATAAATTTTACATTTCCTTTTAGATTGCACAATTAAAAGAATAAAGTGTACTTACTCAAGGTGAGTGTGCAATTATTTTGTTGTAAACCAAGAAAAATGTGGAATTTCAGTGCTAGCTAAATTTAACCCCTTGTCACTATTAAACAGTTTACCACATATACAATGGGATAGAACTATTCTTTAAAAATATTAGTCAAGAGATAATAACACTTAAGTTTCGCTTAAATATATTCTTTGATATAAAGCTTCTAAAACATTAAATATTCCCAAATACAATTCCAGGCTGTATTCTAATGCTTAATCAAATTGAGAAGACAAATTGAGATGTATACCACACATTAATTTACCATGCTTGTTAAATATGTCTGGAGGTTATTCCACATTAGCAAAACTTTGATTCACCAGATTGTTTGTCCAGTAGAGTTTTCTATGATTTTAGATTTTGCTTATTGCATTCCTATAATATACTATAGTACAGACCACTGAAAAGGCCTAGAAATAATGATCATTAAGCTGGTAACAATAAACAACTCTACTAGCCCTTAGATTGTAACCTTGGAAATCCATTTGAAACTAAAATCAGAGATTCTTAGAAAAATGAGCACCTTTAGATCTGGATCATAAATTGTGCGAGATGATCTTGGGTCATCTTCCATCACCAGATTGAAAGGAACTGTCAAGGACAACCAGAGTCATGTCAAAATGACTAAGGAGGCAACTTAAAGAATCTCCCAGTGGTCAAAGATGGAATTATATGAACATCAGTATAGATAATAATTTCAATAGATTTAAACCCATCAACTGTGTTTAAATTCCATGATTTCATAATGATACCCATCCTTCACAAAATCTAATGGATTCCTTTGGAAGATGCCATAAAAAAAAAAAAAAGATTTTTAAACAGATAAATAAAGGAGGAAAATCAAGCATTTATCTAGTGTTTTCTTTATAAATTTCACAATTGGCAACCAATTAGTAAATGTGCAAAAGTTTCTATGCATAAAAGTGTTTCTCAAGTAGGGAAAAGGAATAACCCATTGACAATCCCATGCTTTGAACATCTACTGCTCTAATATTCCAAAAAAAAAGACAATCAGACATTTTCTGCCATTCAATGAAAAATACACTATCATTTATGAAATATCTTTGCCAAAAATAACAAACCTCAATATGATTAAACCTCAAGATCCAACAACAAATTTACAAAAAAATGCCAAAGGCAGAGAAATATTGTCGATGCAAAAGATTTCATTTTTTCTATAACTCACCATTTTCTTTGACCTCTTTACTTTTTCTTCATATTTTTAATGAGCACTATCAATAAATTTCTTTTTAGAGATATTTTAAGAAAAAGAATGCTGTTTTCTTACATTATACAAGTTCCACATAAAATACAATAGCCAAGGAATAGCAATACCTCCGTGAGGTGTGGCTGCAATGTAGTCAGCTAGCTCCTTCATTAACTATTACTTACCAGCCTTTCAAAATGCGTGATTCACTTTTGTGCCATAGCTCAATTATAAGTTACTACAGGTCGTGGACCTCTGGGGTCCTACTTTATTGGTAGGAACTGTGAATGTTAAGTCAACAAATTTAATTGGTCTGATTTAATATCTGCTGCAGTTATAAGTCAAAAGCAGCGTGGTATCCTATGTGAGTGTTAATGGGTCTTTTCCTCTATCCTATAGACAAAATCTGAATAAATCCATCACTCAGCCTAGATCATTGTTAATCAATTTCATGGACACTGAAGAAAAAAATAGATTTTTTTTAAAAATAGCCTGTGTGGAAAGACATATTTGGGTGGTAATCGAAATTTGAAATTAACCAGGTTTTCCCCCAGCACTTCCTTGTTGCATTCTCCAACTCATAAACTTTCTCTATGGAAGTTTATTTTAAGAAGAACAAACAAAACAAACAAACAAACAAAAAAAACTACAATAGATCTACATTCCAATATATTCAAAGCAGAGATATAGTTTGTAAAGAAAAGACTTGTGATTTACAAGAATCATTATTTGACACTCAAAATTATAAGTTTTAAAGAGATCAGGCACAAGAGTTTAAAGTGTTAAGTCACCAACTGGAAATATTTTAAAAGCCACTCTATTTTCTGCTTTATCTAGTCCTATCCTCAACTTAAAAAATAATGATGAAAAAATTTCTTCTGTATAAAGTCAATAGTTTGCATAAAATTCTGTCCACAAAAATCGAACATATATTTTAGTTTATCACTAGTGAATTATTACTGTATATGTCAAAGACAAGTCTACAACACTTTGTGCAATAACCATGATTTTATAAATCCACAGGTAAAGCAAACCCTTTTTATTAAAAACATAAATTATGTGAGTCTCTTTATATGCATATTAAAGCTGATACTTTTAACATTAAACTACTAATAGTAAATAAAAAATAAATTAATACTTTTAAAATTTTTAAATATAATTAAATTTAGCACTAAAAATCTTAAGATGGATTAAAAAAAGAAGGCCTGGAGGAATTTGTTAATTATGGTCAAAGACAAGAATTTTTTCTTGCAAGAAATATAAAACTGACGTAGGCAAACACACACATTCACATGAACAAACACTCAGCCATACCACACACATATAAAATCAGATGTCTCAAGGAAAATGTGAACATTTGGGATTTAGGAAAGATGGAAATCAGTAAAGCTCTGGGTGTAACCACAGCAAAAACTTGTAGACAGTCTCCCTAGGATCTTATTCCATCTTGCAATTCCTTATGCCTCTATACACAAGTTCTTCTAAACAGGTGACAATCTGATTGACTGCAGAGTAACCAATTATTTTTCTTCCTTAGGTGTCTATCTCTAATATTAGCTCCCAAGGCATTCATCTCAAAATCTGAGGCAGTTTTATATATATGTAATATTGTAATATGGAATATGTATTAGTATATGAATTCTGGATTTATTTTGGAGATAGGGGTAATTTTCAGAGAAAAAGAGCCATGATTTGGTCAAACATGTTTCAGAACTTCTTATAAGATCGTATTATATTTCTATTTTTTTCTCTCTTATATTTTCATTTTACTCTATTAACACACTTAAAATGTCAGTGATGACATCATACTATTATTAAATTTTTACCTAAATATGTATATATATTTCTACAGAATGAGGTCCTCAATGACTGGGACTACACTGACTTATTTTTATGTGTTCCCACTTTGGAGAGTGCCAGATGACTGTTACTTTGGTAAATATCTCTTTAATGAGAGACAATGACTTTTTTTTCATGAATGAAAACAGATATTTAAAAAAAAGAAATGTTAAGATCTACTGTAACATAGTCTGTAGCCATTATATATGTTCTTTTACAATATAACTGACCTCCCATCCAACATTCCAGATGGTGTTTGTGACTACTTCAACCAACAGAGTATGGCTTTTCTAGACACCAGCCACCATGTTGTGAGGAAACCCAGGACATACAAACAGGATATGCACGAATAATCCAGCAAACCATGCTAGCTAAAGTCTCAGCTGACAACCATCCCCTACTGACAAACATGTGAATAAAGGAACTTTCAGATAACTCCAGCCATTAGTCCTTGAGTCTTCAAACTGAAATCCCAGACGTTGTGGAGCATAGAAAACCATCTCCACTATACTCTTCTTGACCCAGAGAGCTAATAAATAATTATTGTCATTTTAAGTTGCTAAGGTTACAGTAATTTGTTACACAGCAATAAGAAACTAATGCATCTATACTTGAGGGAAGATATCTATGTTATATCAGGTTAATCTGTGTATCTCCACAACCTAGCATAGTGCCTTGTTGAAAAAGCACTGAAAATATATGGAGTCAGGGGAGAAATAAATGAATAAACAAATAAATGAATCAACTAAAGTCTCTAAGTTTTATTATATGAACCCATTCAAGATCAAGAAACTTTTCCACAATGAGGCAATCTATCTAAATTTCTTTGGCTATTTGTTTTAAAGTTCCCATTTTGTTATTGTTAGCGCTAACTGCCTTTATTGTACCATTTATTCTTCTTTGTCCATTTGTGCCATATAAAGTATTTTACTTTGTTTTATATTATAGCATTTAAACTAGTGAAGACTGTTAAATATATGTCCTCTCCAACCTCTCTATTTTTTATGGCAAACGTGCCAATTTTTTTTTCTATTTTCTTGACATTATGTAGCCTTTTGCCTTTCAACTATTTTTGTCATTTCTTGTCAGATAAGATTGCTCGCATTTTAAAAATATACTATTAAGTTTGAATAGCAAATTTTACTGAATATTCACAGCGTAAATTGACCAAAAGAGAGGATATTGGGATTATCAGCCTTCTTGTCATATATGCTACCTTAGACCAGTTCACTTCAGACTCATGTTAACCCTCAACTACCCATGATACCAAAAGTTCAAATTGAGTTTGACATTAAATAAAAACTTTGTATTGGACATGAGGCTGTCCTGCACTTGGTGTTACTCTGGAAGTCCCATGCAGAGCTTAATAAAACTTCTTATATTTGCTTCTGATTAATAATCTGTATATACACAGACACATAGGCACACAGACACACGCACACACACACACACACACACCAACACAGTTTTATGAATCCTTATCAAGGTAAATGGCAAAATTATAAGTAAGGCTAGGAATAGTCTGATAAAAAAAAAAAAGAAAAAAAAAAGACCCATAGCATAATTAATTTTCCCTTCAAGTTGATATTGACTACTTAATCAGCACTATCTGAAGTATCTGTTCAAACATATTCAGTGTTCTAGCTTTTGTATTACACAGACATATCTTGTGCACATCTGTGAGATTCTTCTGCAAAAACATAGTAAATAAATTTATAAAAAAGAAGTACTTTATGACTATGGGATTCCCTTGCTCTACTTCCAACACACTTATGAAAAAAATAAATGAATTTATTTTGTGATGTTTTATTCCTAGTAAACCCCTGCTAGTTTCTAATCTGTATCTATTTTTATTGTGTTTACTAAGTCTTTAAAAAATATGTCTTTCTAACATCTCTCAAGGAATTAATATCAGAATCTACGGCAAAGAGTTTAACATCTAATTTGTTTCTGTTCTACCAATATCACTAAAACACTTGCATCTTTCTTAGCTTTCCAATGCGTCTTCAGTTTCCATTATCACTAAAAAGACAATAGAGATCCAAGATTATATCTGTAAAATCTTTCCACACTCTATATTGTCATTTGAATTCAGAGATTTCAATTAATTTAGAGCATTTGGATGCCTTTAAGTACTTTCTTAATACATATTTCCTTTTAATATAGTCTAAGAGTTATTTTAGAGTAATAATATAGACTGCAAATATACTAAATGAAAGAGTACATAAAATCATTACAATAAGTAATTTAAACTTCATTTAAAAAATCTCTCGAAAATAGATGCAAAATTTGTTGTTAAAATAATGGGAAAATATGAAATGTTAGTGGAAACTTTAGTGCCATCATTTGAAACACTCCATCCTCTATTCATGCTTAAAAAATATATATTTTTCACAATTTTTATAAGTTCTGTGACTACCAACATTAAGAAATGAAGACAACTTTAGCACGAGAAAATGTTATTAAATCTTTTTGAACCAAGTTTTACCTAACTAGTAAGTGACTTCATTTTTTTTTTTTTAAATCCTAAAATTTTCAAATGGAATTAAAATCTCAGTGAAGAGAATTACTTACTGGATGAAATGAATTATTTCTAAAATAAGCTGTAATTCTTCAAAATTTTAAGGTTTGTCATAAGTACACTGTAATACTTATGTTGCCTTATTTTTGATACTATATACTTATAGGCAAAATTTTTCAAATGGTGTCCAACTATTATAAGAGGTGTTCCATTATGCCCAAAGGAAGGCCATGGATTTACTCCAATTCCTTTTATTCTGTCATATCTAGTCACAATGAGGGATTTCAAATTGTTCAAGAACTTTTTCTGCCACACACCCAGGTCTTGGCTCATAATAGGTGTCCAATATATATGAACAGAACAATCAATAAATACACTTACACCAAACAATACCAAAACAGAAAGGATGAAGTGTTTATAGAAAATTTTTCCTCTGTAAGAAATTCTATTAAAAATGAATCCATTATCACAAACAACCAATTCCTCACAAAATTCTCCATGAATTCTGAATACAAACTATGACATCTCTGTAGTGTTTATTCTTATGATTGAAAAGGAGTTCAGCATAAATAATAGGAAGCTGCATCAGAACTTTCAGATAACTCCAGCCATTAGTCCTTGAGTCTTCAAACTGAAATCCCAGACGTTGTGGAGCATAGAAAACCATCTCCACTATACTCTTCTTGACCCAGAGAGCTAATAAATAATTATTGTCATTTTAAGTTGCTAAGGTTACAGTAATTTGTTACACAGCAATAAGAAACTAATGCATCTATACTTGAGGGAAGATATCTATGTTATATCAGGTTAATCTGTGTATCTCCACAACCTAGCATAGTGCCTTGTTGAAAAAGCACTGAAAATATATGGAGTCAGGGGAGAAATAAATGAATAAACAAATAAATGAATCAACTAAAGTCTCTAAGTTTTATTATATGAACCCATTCAAGATCAAGAAACTTTTCCACAATGAGGCAATCTATCTAAATTTCTTTGGCTATTTGTTTTAAAGTTCCCATTTTGTTATTGTTAGCGCTAACTGCCTTTATTGTACCATTTATTCTTCTTTGTCCATTTGTGCCATATAAAGTATTTTACTTTGTTTTATATTATAGCATTTAAACTAGTGAAGACTGTTAAATATATGTCCTCTCCAACCTCTCTATTTTTTATGGCAAACGTGCCAATTTTTTTTTCTATTTTCTTGACATTATGTAGCCTTTTGCCTTTCAACTATTTTTGTCATTTCTTGTCAGATAAGATTGCTCGCATTTTAAAAATATACTATTAAGTTTGAATAGCAAATTTTACTGAATATTCACAGCGTAAATTGACCAAAAGAGAGGATATTGGGATTATCAGCCTTCTTGTCATATATGCTACCTTAGACCAGTTCACTTCAGACTCATGTTAACCCTCAACTACCCATGATACCAAAAGTTCAAATTGAGTTTGACATTAAATAAAAACTTTGTATTGGACATGAGGCTGTCCTGCACTTGGTGTTACTCTGGAAGTCCCATGCAGAGCTTAATAAAACTTCTTATATTTGCTTCTGATTAATAATCTGTATATACACAGACACATAGGCACACAGACACACACACACACACACACACACCAACACAGTTTTATGAATCCTTATCAAGGTAAATGGCAAAATTATAAGTAAGGCTAGGAATAGTCTGATAAAAAAAAAAAGAAAAAAAAAAGACCCATAGCATAATTAACTTTCCCTTCAAGTTGATATTGACTACTTAATCAGCACTATCTGAAGTATCTGTTCAAACATATTCAGTGTTCTAGCTTTTGTATTACACAGACATATCTTGTGCACATCTGTGAGATTCTTCTGCAAAAACATAGTAAATAAATTTATAAAAAAGAAGTACTTTATGACTATGGGATTCCCTTGCTCTACTTCCAACACACTTATGAAAAAAATAAATGAATTTATTTTGTGATGTTTTATTCCTAGTAAACCCCTGCTAGTTTCTAATCTGTATCTATTTTTATTGTGTTTACTAAGTCTTTAAAAAATATGTCTTTCTAACATCTCTCAAGGAATTAATATCAGAATCTACGGCAAAGAGTTTAACATCTAATTTGTTTCTGTTCTACCAATATCACTAAAACACTTGCATCTTTCTTAGCTTTCCAATGCGTCTTCAGTTTCCATTATCACTAAAAAGACAATAGAGATCCAAGATTATATCTGTAAAATCTTTCCACACTCTATATTGTCATTTGAATTCAGAGATTTCAATTAATTTAGAGCATTTGGATGCCTTTAAGTACTTTCTTAATACATATTTCCTTTTAATATAGTCTAAGAGTTATTTTAGAGTAATAATATAGACTGCAAATATACTAAATGAAAGAGTACATAAAATCATTACAATAAGTAATTTAAACTTCATTTAAAAAATCTCTCGAAAATAGATGCAAAATTTGTTGTTAAAATAATGGGAAAATATGAAATGTTAGTGGAAACTTTAGTGCCATCATTTGAAACACTCCATCCTCTATTCATGCTTAAAAAATATATATTTTTCACAATTTTTATAAGTTCTGTGACTACCAACATTAAGAAATGAAGACAACTTTAGCACGAGAAAATGTTATTAAATCTTTTTGAACCAAGTTTTACCTAACTAGTAAGTGACTTCATTTTTTTTTTTTTAAATCCTAAAATTTTCAAATGGAATTAAAATCTCAGTGAAGAGAATTACTTACTGGATGAAATGAATTATTTCTAAAATAAGCTGTAATTCTTCAAAATTTTAAGGTTTGTCATAAGTACACTGTAATACTTATGTTGCCTTATTTTTGATACTATATACTTATAGGCAAAATTTTTCAAATGGTGTCCAACTATTATAAGAGGTGTTCCATTATGCCCAAAGGAAGGCCATGGATTTACTCCAATTCCTTTTATTCTGTCATATCTAGTCACAATGAGGGATTTCAAATTGTTCAAGAACTTTTTCTGCCACACACCCAGGTCTTGGCTCATAATAGGTGTCCAATATATATGAACAGAACAATCAATAAATACACTTACACCAAACAATACCAAAACAGAAAGGATGAAGTGTTTATAGAAAATTTTTCCTCTGTAAGAAATTCTATTAAAAATGAATCCATTATCACAAACAACCAATTCCTCACAAAATTCTCCATGAATTCTGAATACAAACTATGACATCTCTGTAGTGTTTATTCTTATGATTGAAAAGGAGTTCAGCATAAATAATAGGAAGCTGCATCATATTAGTCTAGAATTCAAATAATAATTTCTAAACTTGTACAACTAATCGTTGTGAACCCACATACTGGTGATGACTTTGCAGCAACGGGACATCATATACAAGGTTGGCTCACCTGTGCTGCCTGAGGAACATGACCCAACAAATTTATAGAGCAGTTGAACTCACTGTTCTCCCCATATTTATGGTTAATCGCTTACTTAAAATAGAACACTTACTATTACATTAAATATTGTTTTGTTACTTGCAATCAAATGCCTTTGAGCTATATTGCGAATATTATCAAAAAGTTCTATTCTAATGAGGTTTATCTAACTTAAACACTGTAAAATCCCACCATTTGTTTTCTATACGAAGGTTTGTTTCTTAATTAACTCAGATAGGCTTCATATAATTCTATTCTTTGCAAAGACTCTAGATATATTCAGTTAATTACAGATAATGCTCAATAATTTTATGGTACAGAAAGGCCATGTCAATAAAATATAAAAAGATGCTCAAAGAGAAAAACATTGACTCTTTATTATTAGAATATGAAATATTTAATCGCAGTGAAGCAAAGCTCTATTCTATTTAGTTCATACATATCCAGTTTTAGATACACTTGAATTAAAATAGATGCATTTTCTTCCTTAATGATTTTTATATATTTTTGGTATAATTTTTTAATGCAGGTAATAATGACACACTTGATTTTTATAAAATTATTTATAAAATCCAGTCACTAGGCACATGCAGTAATCCACTACATACAGAGAACTAAGAAACATCCTGCTATAAGAAAGATTTTTTTAAAGTGTTACTTTCCTATTATTTATTAAAGGCAAGAAAATTAAATTTAGAGTTAGAAAATCTAGTTTTATCTCTACTGACCATATCTGTTACCCTGGGTAAATAACTTAAAAAGACTGAAAATCCGTTTTATCGAATAAAATACTAGCTATTGTCACTTTATATAGTTGATGTAAAAATCATATGAGGTAATATAGAAATTGCAAAGTCATTTGCACGAAGAAAAATACTTTTGATTGATTGAGTATGTGTTATGGTATAGGCCTTGAGTTTTGCAATTTACATACATGTAATTTTAGCTTCATAATAATTCCTTCCTGAATACAAGGAAAGAATAAATCTAATATAGTTGGGTTTATGCTGTCTTAGATGTTTTTGTAATTTGTTCTTGAAAATAAACCCGGTGTAAATATCTCTACAATAAGAATGTAATAAATTTTGACTATCCACTCTGGAGGGAAAATCTATGATATCATAATGAACTATAATTGTAAGTAATCCCTTTGAATATTCTTAGAAAACTGCCTATAATTACATGAAAGAGTATAAGGCATCTTGGGGCTTTTTACCAGCTGTTTCCTGTCATCATGTCAGTCCTTGGAATTAGAAAATTTTAGATTCAAATGGCTTTGATCAGACAAGGATATAGTGAAACAAATGGAGACTTTGATAGATTTCTCCAGTGGCAACATGATGAATTTTATTATTGCTATGATATCTCACTCAATTATATTCCAGACAAACTATGACAGGTGGACTCAACTTACCGTGCTACGGCCTGATGACATATTTGAAAGCATAATGTCTTCCCAAAATTGGTTTAAACATAAATATAAATTAAGGAAAAATATTCTTCTAAAAGTATTGAAAAATACTTATGTAAATTACACTGCCAATGTTACAGGATGGGGCAGAATACTATCTAAATAATCTAAAGTTCTCCAAGTTTTAAAAACAACATGAGAGCAGCTTGGTGAGACTATGTAAGACAAAGTATTGGCCAATACATATTACTGCAAAAACCGCTCATCACCATTTCTCACCAACCTCACACATGTGAATTTACACACCCTTCCAAATGATTGAGGTTATGAAAATGAATGTGTAGATTAAGTCTCATTTTATCCCTTGAATGACCTCAGGCCAATCTTTCAACACCACTTCTTGAATAAGATTGTAATAATAATTTTTTTAAATCCTAATACTATAGACCCTCTGGTATTGGTTCTGTTAAATGTTAAATATGGGCATTGAAAAGCATTAGAGAGACTTGAGTTTAATTTTCTAAATTAACTTTTAAGAAGTGCTTCTATTTTCTTAGTTTTATTTAGCTGCTTTGTAACAATATGTATTCTCAGTTTAATAGCAGAAAAATCAAATAAGGATTAAGATTAAAAATAAAAAAAACAGATTGTCAACTTAATATATGGCTTTAAGTTGTTGAGTACTTTCACTATAATTATCCATGTGACAATAGTTACTATTCACTGACAATAGTTAATATTCGCTGATTACTAAGAAAAAATAAGAATTAACCTAAATCAACTACATAAACTACCGTGGTGCTATTGTATTGTGAAAGGATTTGAAAGTCAAGACAATAACCAGAGTTTATCCCCATATAATAAAAATAAACATAAAAACTATAAGTAAACAAATATCTAATTTCATTGTTTGGTTAAATGTGCAAATCACATAATCTACTAACATAAAATGTTGTTGGAAAATAGAAGTTCTCTGTAGGAGTCCTGAAGAAATCCACTTTGGGTAGGGATTAGGACTCTCTCCACAAATATCATGATGAAATGAGAATTTCTTTAGTCACTAAAAATTAAAGACTAGCAGAGAAAGCTGGGTGATATTAATTGATGATGATACTACAGTTTAAATGTATGTCTCAACGTTATGTTTAAAATGGAAATATGTGATTGACTTGCAGCTATGCATTATTTTTGCCTAAGAAAGCTAGCCCTTTTCTTGATGCAACATCTTGAAGTGTTTTAAGCAGATAACCTTTAATGAGGTCAAATGCCACCCAGCTAACCCTGTGGGGTGGGACTTTATGGCTACTGCTCTAAATTTAATGTGAGTTGAGTGTATGCTTTGGTGTTGGTGAGATGACTCTCCATTCCCTTACTTATGAGGTTCATGCAGGGTTCCACAAATTGTTACAGACTGTCAAGAAAACACCACTGATTCCCTTCAATACTGCCTCACTTTCCAATAAGTATGTGCTATACCCTGCCTGGAGTCGAGAGAAGCTACAATGTTAGTCTCTCCTCTGTGGGAAGGGATAGGCCATTTCTTCTCCCAATTAGTCTTGCAAATATAGAAAGATAGCGTTAAACCATTTACTTATGTTTTTAAATATTTTTTGGCCTAAGTTTTTGCATTACATTTTATCCATCTAGAGAACAGAATGTGCTTTTAAATCCACTTTGGGAATTTGAACAGGTGTTTTTATTGAGAACTTTTGGGAATCTTAAGGTAGAAATATAAAGAAACAAACAAAAATTTAAAGACTAAATAGTTGAATTAACTCTTGAAAGTAAGAATTTGCCTTTAGTGCTTTACATGGTGCTTATTGAGTAGCCTTTGTGCAATACACAACTACAGAAAGGCCAGAAGGAAAACAAGGAAGAATAGAGACAGTAAGAGAGAGAAGAGGCTGATAAAACCAAGACTAGGTCAACAGCATATCTGACTTTCTTCAGTTCTGGGCATGATGATGACCAGAAACAATGATAGATGTCTTCTGAAAAGAATAGTATTAAAACCGTGACCTCAGTCAGAAAAAAACAGTGAAGAATATGCAACATCTCAGTTAGGTGGTTTTATATCTGGATCGTAGGCTCTATCCAATAGGGAAAATATCACCAAAACAAAACAAAATAAAAGCAATATTCTCTCATTATCAAAAGTTTTTAAGGCTCAGTGAAAAGACACATGACTCACTTAAGAGGTAATTAAATATGAAATTCAATCAAGCAACTGAGGTGAGAGTTACAGAACCTAAACCTGGACAGAGGCATGACTAAAGCATGCAACCTGAGTAGCAGCATAAGACTCTAAGTTTAGTTAGGGCCCTGAACTTGGTTGAAAGTTCTGCTATCATTATCTTGGTCTTGAAGGTTTTAATTCGTTTTGAAAAAGGGTTCTGCATTTTCACTGCACTGGGCCATACAAATATTGTAACAAGTTTTGGTGGTAAAATATACAGGTATGAGGACAATGATATCAACACCATATAAGGTAAGTGGATGTAACTCATTGACTCACTGGTTCCATCAGTGTCTCTAGCAAGAAATCAGGCAAGAAATTAGAGGATATCCTGCTGTCATGAGGTCTGTTTGCTTGCATGAGTATTCCCCCAAATACTTTGCTATGACATAATCATTTCCTTAGTAGTAAGTATCTTCGAACATGGAAAGATTTAGAATTAAGTATAAAAATTAAGTGGATAAAAGAGTTTAAGGAATTTGCATATTTGATCATTTAAATACATACATAATATTCAAGAGAATTTAGCCTGTGAGAGTTACAAGACAAACTTGTGATTATAATTTGAAATTTTCTTAATTGAAAAATTAATTTAGGCTTGATTCATCATGCTAATTTTATATGCAGTGTTGAAACATTTAGAAGAACCTAAGAATTACATGATTTATAAAGTGACTGGATTTTGATTCTTTCAAAGAAATTGTTAATATTTAGGATGTTTAGAAATGAAATAAAAAATTTAAATGGCATAATTTTAGAAAGAACTGTTTTTTTTTTTTAAATTAGCTTTATTGAATTATACATGTTAACTGGAAAACGAAGTAAGCCCTTGAAAAACCTTTTCTAAATCCAAAAAAATCTAGAGAATATAATAATAAAAATTCACGTTATAAAATGCCTGGATCATGGAGTAATAGCATCCATCCATTCACTCATTTATTTAACAGCTATTCATCCAGCAGTGCGCTAGGTGTACAATGGAGAACAAATAGAATTGATAGTATCCTAATGTCAGTCAGGTCTGTTGGTTTGGAAAGTTAGCAGTTATCATAAACTTGGTTTATGGGCAAAATGAGCCTCTACCTCTGATCACTGGAGATAGCCTGAACAACTCTAATGTCAGACATTTTTATCTTATGTCAAACAGACTGAAATCCCAGGTCCTAATTTACGTCTATTGTTCTGGCATAGTTACTAATATTTCTGCTTTTATCTCTGAAATTTGAAGGGCAAATTATGTGGCTCTACCCTTCAGTGATGACTTAAGCCTCTAACCTCACAAATGCCACGATGATGTACACATACTTTCTAATCTGGGGTAGCCCTAGAGATAATGCGAGCCACAAATGCAATTTTAAACTTTCTAGTAACCACATTGAAAAGAGTAAAAAGAAGTGAGTAGAGTAAATAACATGTTTTATTTAATCTACTATATCAAAGTATTATTCTTTAAACCTGTAGCACTAACCACACTTCAGGTACTCAATAGACACGTATGGTTGGTGGCTACCATATCGGACAGCACAGATCTAAGTTTTTTTCTTTTTCTGCATGCCTCCACTCATACATCGGCAGTTTCGCCACACAAAAGTGCCTTTGCCTGTGAGTAGCAACATAAATCTTTCCTTATTGGTTGCCTTCAACAGAGAGGAAACTTACTCCACAAATCTTTCTGTGGATAAAGAATTCAATGTGTTTCCATTTTGAGGTTCTCCACCCTACCGCACAAACCAGTTCCTAAGGTAGTGTTCTTTGTGAAGACTTATATCCTATACAACAGGAGATATCAATGGCTTGGCATTTAAACAGATGAGGCTGTGTGGAGCTGCTGAGTTAATGGAGGTTCACAAACTGAGAGAGAATGTTGGCCATGGCTTTTTTTCACTGTGTTGACTTCCTCACTGAACAACGACTCATGTTTAGAAATTGTCACAATTCATCATTGTAATTACTAGAACACCTAAGTATAGGTTGCATACTATTATGTATAGCTTATATCAATGGCCTTTTGTTAATGTTCATATGGCCATCTCTAGTCCCCAGGAACGCTGTTAAGCAAAGAGTTGCAAAAGCATCTAACATAACAGGAGCTACAGGCTCCAAAGTAGATTCAGAAGGAAGGAATCAGGATAGTCTAAATTCAGCATGTCTCCTGAGTGCCCTGACCAGAATGCACAAGATCCTGGACAGTAGGGAGCACATCCCAGCATCCCTGGCTTGTCTTCCTTGGAAAAAACCGTAAAGCATTATCCAGTATTTGGAATGAAAACTGCTTGTGTATGTATGCAATACTTCAGTCCTATGCTCTAAGTATCTTGGATTTAACACTCAGAGGGTAATTTCCGCTTTTTACTTTAACTAGAAGCAATGTAATATAGTCAGTGCTCCTCAAATTATACCATGGAAGAAAACTTAATGGTAGAAATCTATGAATATAGCTTAGAGGAAATCAACTCATGCCAAATGTATTTAAAGCAACTAATTGTATCCTAAAAATGTTGAGTTAATTTAAATCCTATTATGTATGTGTTGGTTATAATATACAAATAGTGTATTTCCCAGAATGTTTTGATTGACCGTGCTAAGGCAAGATGAGTTGTGTTTCTCTGTTCAGACCCACTTGGGTTCTTGTCTGGGTGTGTGACCTTGGCAAAGTCATACCAACTTAATGAACTTTAGTTTCTTATTACTGAAGTAGGAATAATTCCAAATTTGCAGGATTGCTGGTTGAGGGGTGAGGGGGACTAAGTAAAGTTGCACAAAATTTCCTTGAGAGAAGAGAACATCTAGGCTTTGTGTGTGTGTCTGCCATTGTCCCTCTATATCTTACCTCTTTCAGACACACATTCTGTTGTTTAACAAATAGTTACAGAGCTCTTAACATATGCCTGTGCCACTTACTTGGCAAACAGTGTTCTTAGAAATGTATCTGGGGTCTTTCTTTGTGGAGTTTGCACACAAGTTTATCCATAGAACTGTTGGCTCAATATTTTAACCAAAAAGATATATTATAGATGCCTGCTGAAACAATAAGAAAAAAATAGTGAAAAAAAAAAAACTGGTTAATGTATAGGAGGAGCATAAAGTTTTGTCATTTTAACCACTCCTTCTGGAATGCCTTACTCAATTTGGGTTAAGAGGAAAGCATCAAGCTCTCCGTCTATCTTTTGAAGTGGTTACTTCAGTCTGTGACATCAGTGGTACAGTGATTCCCACAGAAGTTCATCCAAGGTAAATCTAGGACCTCCCATTAAATTCATTGCAGCCTTATTTACAATAACCAAGATATGGAAGTAACCTAAGAGTCCATTAATAGACAAATGGATGAAGAGGTGGTATATATACACAACAGAATATTACTCAGCCATAAAAAAAAAAAAAAAGAAAAGAGTGAATACTGCCATTTGTGACAACATAACTGGACCTGGTATTATGCTAAGTGAAATAAGTCAGAGGAAGACAAATACCATATGATTTCACTTATATGTGGAATCTAAAGAACAAAATAAATAAACAAAACAGAAACAAATTCATAGATACAGAGAACAAATTGATGGTTGCCAGATGGGAGGCCTGGAAGTGATGGGTGAAAAGGTGAAAGGGATTAAGAAGTACAAATTGGCAGTTATAAAAAGAGTCATGGGTAAAGTACAGCACAGGGAATATAGTCAATAATATTATAATAACTATGTACCACGTCAGAAGAGTACTAGAGTAATTGGGGAGATCACTTCATAAATCATATAAACGTCTAACCACTATGTTATACATTTGAAACTACTATAGTATTGTATGCCAGCTATAATTGAAACAAAGTTTAAATATAAAGAAAAATATAATCCAAGAATTGACCAAGAAAGGGGCAAGAAGCTTTCCACACCTCAGGATTCAGAGAGTAGCTCTCATGTTTGTTATAAATATCAATACTCAACAGCAAAAGCAGAGAATGCCTTTTTGCATGGTTTTGTCAGCCCTAAAGGAACTCAGTGGGCAGGAAATATATCAGAAGACAAGATGAATGAAATAAAAGGAAATATTTTAAATTAATTTAAAAAATTCTGAGACAGGTGCAAGCCCTGATGTCTGTAGCTAAAATGAGAAAAACTGTGCCATGTTGATGGTTTTCACAATGAATTTCTCAGAAGTTCTGCAGCTGGACCACAGTCCTATGTCAAATAAATATCCTCTTTATATATTGGGGGCATTGATTAAGATTTTATTTACAAAAAAAAAAAAGAGAGAGAGAGAAAGAAAAAAGAAACCAAATATTTCTACAACTTAAATAAAAGGAAATCTGCAAGCTTAGATGATTTCTTAGTTTTTATCACATTCTAAAAATAAAAGTCTACATTTCTAATGATCAAAAAAGAAGCAGAATCGTTTGACCATTTTTTTTTGTTGAAGTAATAATTATATGGAAAAAATCCTTTTTAAAAAATTTATAATTCATAAGAGAAATTGCAGCCCCTCATTAATTTAATTTAAATCATTGTGTAGACTATTTTAAGGAAATAAAAAGGCCCATTAGCCTAGTCTTAAGTGTTGCATTAGACTAGTCTTAAGTGTTGAAAGCAGTTAGCATTGTAAAGATAGGTATTCATTAAGCAAACATTTAGCCTGTCTACACTGGAGTTCCTCCAGGATGAGGTGCGACTTTCTTCTTAAGTCAAACTTAATTATCTAATGAAGGCAATTAAAAATAGTGGATGTTTTAGATTATGATTTATGAGGTATGAAGTTACATTATTGTACAGCTATGTATCTTGCAAGGCTTCTTTGTGTCTATAAAGGGTAATGAAATTTTCTTATAATTTGTCTAGCCAAAGCTGTGGAAGAAAACATACTCTACCTTCAGAAAATGGAAGTAATTTCTTTTGAATAGTGTTAAACTTGCGTCTCTTTCATTTGTCATTTTTATCTTTAGGCAGCAATAATCTCATACTTTTTAAAAAATCTTGAGCTATGGAGAATAAATGAGCTATGTCTCTGTAATGACAACTGAATGTCAAATTTACTTTGACCTAAACATCAAACACTGACAACATTCGAAACAGGCTTTTACAAAGATATACTCCTACCATGTCAACTTGTTCACAGTATTCTATTATCCCTCCTGTGTTCTCCTGGAACATGGTACAAAGCCTACTCCTTAGTACACCTTCCTACTTCCTGCTCACACTCACCAGCTTGCTTCAGCCCTGCCCTGCACACAGCTAACATGGGCCACACCTGAAGCAGGAACGGCAGTGCCTACAAGTCCATCACTCTCCGACAAAAATCTTAGCTCTCATTTATAGCTCCTTTCTAAAATGCTTTGCTTATATTTCCTTCCTGCAGTTTCATCATTCCTGATATTATAGATATTTCTTCATGCATATTTTTCACCTTTAAACTTAAAGAATTTTTTGAGAACAGGGGCTGGGTTCAAATGTCAAACAAGTTCCCAAAGCATAGTTTTCTTACATGTATGAGCTCTAAGGATATGAATATTCTTATAAAATGAATATCTATATTATAGCTACAAAGAGATTAATAGTAGACTAATGTTAGTAATACCTAACACCTCTTGGGTATTTATTTTATGCTAGGTACCGTTCTAAGGGCCAAACATACTGTTCTCATTAATTTATCCTCACAATAGCTCACTGTGGTGGGTGCCATGTATGGTGACCAACCATCCAGGTTTACATTTAACACTGAAAGTCTCATGTCCTTAGAATACCCTTAAATCCTGGGCACACCAGGACAGTTAGTTGCCCAAATATTAATCCTGTTTGTTGATGAGGAAATTGAGTTTAGAGAGATTAAGAAATTAGCCTTAGGTCACAAAACTGGTAGGTGGAAGATGCAAGGTTTATATCAGGCAGTCCAACACCAGAAGGCATACTCTTAATTACTGCATGTGTCATAATAGTATGAAAAGTCTAAAATCAAAGAGAAGAGGCAGACCGATAACTCGATTTTGGAAAAAGCATTTTTTGTTTGTTTGTATGTTTTTGTTTTGTTTTGTTTTTGAGTAAAGAATAGAGAAGCACAACTATTATTTGTCACTTTTCAGTTACAATGACTAAGCCTTAGGTTGGTACATTCCCCACCTCCCAATATCATTTATACAAAAGGGACACAGTCAGGATTCTAGCCTAGGACGTCTGACACCTCCACCTGTGTACATTATCATAATTAACAGAGGAAGTGATGAGTAGGGTAGACCAAAAAATGGAATAGAAGCTGCCAGGACAAGTAGAAAGACAGTCAGCAAAAAGAATTCTTTTCTACTTATCCTTTTATTCTATTCAGGCCTTCAACAAATTGAATGAGGCCCACCCACATCAAGGAGGACAATCTGCTTTACTCAATCTACTGATTCAAATATTAATCGCATCCACAAACACCCTCATACACACATCCAGAAATTATATTTAACCAAATATCTGGGCACCTTGTGGCCCCATCAAGTTCACAGATAAATTAACCATCACACTGAGGCTTATTGGCCATCTACTAGAGATGCTTGAAAAGGAATCAGAGGCTCAAAAAGTATTGACGAAAAAATCTAGAACTCAATTTTAAGATTTTATGACTATATTTAGAGTGTTCAGGTTATTGTGATTGTAAACAAACAGTTATACCCAAATTAATTGAAATTAAAAGGGATAGGGATGGGATTTACCATTGGGAAAATGAAAGAACATTCTGATCTCACAGATTCAATTTTAAAAGTTCCTCCAGAGGCCACGGAGGCTCTCATCTTCATTTTCCTGTCATAACTTTTCTGCATCTCTCTGTTCTTTCTCCTCTATTCCAACTGTCTTTTCTGCTGACATGTCTTGATTGTGGATGCCAATACAGCTGAAGTGGCTCCAGTATCTACATGGCATTTGAGACTGAACTGCCTGTCACCATATGATGCTCAGTGTATCTTATTGCAGCAGCCTCTTAACTGATCTTTGTGGTTTCTTTTTTTGCCCTGAACTCCATGTTTATACAGAAAGCACAGTGATATTAAAGCTGACCTCACCTGTACACACTCTTCCCATTCTCCACTTTAAAATATTCCAACAGCTTCTCATTTTGTTTAGAACAAAACCCAAACTCCGTACTAGTAAAAATATAGCATGATTGTCTCTTTCTTATGGATTAGGTTATGGTCAAATGTCATCTCCTCTAAAAAACTGTCTTGACCACTAAATCCAAAGTAGTGCCACCTTATGCTTTTCTGTCACATAACTTGTTAACTTCAGCTTATAACTATGAAAACTTGTCTCATTTTATTCATTTCTTCACATTTATTATCTGTCTCACTCTACTTAAATTTAAGCTCCTGGCTAGCAGGCATCTTGCCTCTTTATCACCAGTTTATTCTAAGAACCTAAAATAACCGCTCAGAAAGATTTTCAGAATAAATTAATGAATGAAATACCCAACCTAAAAGTTGTAGTTAATTCACCTCAGCTGCAGACCTTTGGTCAAATACAAACCCAATCCAATCATCTATGGCCTATGTGGAAGTAAATCATGCTCTTCTTCAAAGTCTTAAGGGAAAGTATGGGGATGAGGTATTCCTATATTGGGACATTTGTCATTGTGTGTGCTATTCAGCTTCACTGTGGGACAATGACAACTGGGGGATCATATGTACTCTGCAATTTCTCTATGAGTAAGATTTTTTCCTATTAGCCATATTTTATATTTATACTTGTAGCTGCAGTGGGTCATCAGTGGAGTCACTTTGTGTCACACTTGGCTAAGGGCATTGATATGATATAATGAATGTAAGATCAATTTAAGAATTTATTACTAATGATTATTATGTGATTCTAGTAATTAATGAAAAATTACTCCTTACATGGTGAGAAAGGATGTTTCTCTAAGTGACTATTTTCTACTTGGAGAAAAAAGGGGTAGTATAATACTATGGCCAAGCCTATGGGTTCTACATCCACCTGTGTTCAAACTCCATGTCTGCAAGCTATGAGTTAAGTCACCTTGTAGAAGATTCTCAATCCCACTGTGCCTCTTTGCTTCATCCAAAAAACAGTGATCATAATAGTATCTACCTCAAACAATTACTGTAGTAAGTAGATAACTAGAAATCACTTCAAACAATGCCTGTAATAGAGTAAAAGTTCAATCATTACCTATAAGGATTTACGAGAAACAGCGATTCATTCATTCAAGAGTCTATTACTGAACACCTATTATACGCCAGGCAACCTAAGTTCTGAGGATACATGTGTGATTAAGATATAGACTCTTTGTTCTGAAAACAACAAAGTTGAATAATAATAATAATAAATAATGGGCAAAACTTAAAGATATGAAAGGGAAAGGAAACTGAGACTCTACTAGATTTGGTAGAGAATTGTTTCTTAGTAAATCAATGGTAATATTATAGAACCTTGTTTCTCCTTTAAAGATTCGGTTTAAAAAAAATCACTAAAGAACATGATAAGTTTTCTGCCCCCAAAGAGATAAGTAATGGAAGACATGAAAGTCCTACTGTACAGCATTAATCACTAGATGATATTCATTAAGTGCCCACTGTATGCAAAGTCATTGTTGAGACATCACACTAGTTCAGGCTAATCTCTGATGCTTGATGTTAAGAATGGTAGACAATGCTACATTTGTCTGCTCAGTAAACCTTATTTATTTTAAATAATTTACCTTCTCCATTCCATTTGCTTTGAAAAAGGTTGTATCATTCAAGGTCTAGTCACGAGACAGAAACCACCATATAATTATTTGAACAAGAAAAGTTTAACATAAAGAATTATTGACTACAGCAGGGTTTTAGAGTCTCAATAAATTAGCTGGTGAGATGTAAACAGAACTCTAGAGAGTTAAGAATAGCATATATAAAAAATACTACCCCGAGTGTACTAGATTGAGTAGTGTTCCATCAAAAGTCATATCTACCCAGAAACTCAGGATGTGCTCTCGTTTCTATGCAATTCCTTTAATCTAGCTAGACACACTCTTCACAGTATGATGAAAGCTCTGACAATAAATACTCCCCTTTCTCTAGGGTCTCAAAAATTTGGATAATGCTCTGTTCAATTGAGTTTCTTAAACTTCACAATAATCTTTTGAGCTAACAGAAGGTGAAGAATTAGAAGCTATGATAGTAAGTCTCATATTTGCATATATCCTTTATTTTGAGAGTTTATTGACTCTTCAAAGGTCAAACAATCCTAGGGCAGCCTTTTGACCTTTAGCCCCGTTCCTGTCCACAGCAGTCTGCATGGTTTCCTCTCATAACACAGCAAATGTTTTCTTTTTCTCCCAACCTCCACCATTGCAGGCTTTAATGCTATTACCACATGGCTTTAAAACCTTGGCCAGTTTTTTTTTTTGCCCAACTTCGGCCGGGGTTTGGATTTTGGTTTACTTCTTTTTTTTCTCTTCTTTTTTTTTGTTGAGTTTTTGCTTTGGGGTTTTTTTTTGCTTTTTTTTTATTGGTTCGTTTTATTTTTAACTTTTTTAAGTTTGTTTTTTCCCCCAGTCGTAAGAGACCCCTTTAAAGGAAGGGTCTGATTTAAGTGTTTCGAATGGTGTCCCTTTACAATTTCCTTACTATGTTTAAGATTGCACTGCTTTGACAAATACCTGACAGTGTTTGCATTTGCAACTATGTCGTAGTACCAACAAATCTCTGGCTTTAAAGATAAGCAAAAGTACTTACTGGATTCTTGAGTAGTGATAAGAAAAGAAAAACAATAAAGACTCAAGAAACTCAGACATTTTTCCTGTTTGGTTGCTAGGAGTGTCTCACACGATTTACAGAGCTACACAAGGT
>NW_011888813.1:6775175-6777376 GCF_000151845.1 Pteropus vampyrus
AACTTAGTGATCAGGTCTCCTAGACATTACCCCTAATGTAAAACCAAAAGTACCATTTTTTTTGAGATGTTAATGAATGATAAAATTGATAACATTGACATTTCAAAACTATAGAAATAGTTAATTTAGTATGTGAAAAATGATATCAAAATTTGCTCAGATTCTTAGAACAGGAATTCATCAATGATCAAAAACAAAGTTGTATATGCAAAATTCTCTTATGCAAAGCACTCAAAAGTTCAATTCGTTCTCCACCCACTAATATTTCCTGGCCATCCTTTCTCTGCACCCTTAAATTAATTCTCTGGTAAAATAGTTTTGAACAACGATGCCACTACTGGAAGCAATTTATACTTATATCCATTCAACGGTCTCTTTTTCTTTGGGAGAGGGGAGGGTGAGGGTTTCTATTTGCAGAACAATATGGCAGGCATTAAGTAATATGTAAGTATCAATCAAAACACATCTCGTTTCCAAGAACCTTATAGTCTAGCAAGGACTAATAAATGCATATAATTAACTTTAGTACAAAGAATTATATCATAAATGCTATATGCAAAGTAAAAAGGGAGTTTATCAGCTATGAAGCATTACAAAATCCTAACTGAAAGCGGTAATGCGAATGGGATTACAAGAGTTAGCCATGTGTATGTTTGAAGGTAAGGCATTTCAGGCAGAGGAGGTCATATCATTTAAATCAGGTAGGTAGGCAATGGTTATATGCTTCTGGGGAAGATTAGATCAGATACTCGTTTGAAAGTTTTAAGAGAGCAGATTCTGTTTATCAGTGCATCTTTGGTACCTAGCCATATAGCGTGCTATCAATCATTTATTTAATGAAAGAAGGTAAGGTAAATGAGTAATAAGATTGGAAGAACAGATTGGGCCAGATTGTTAACCCTGAATGCTAATCTGGAGAGTATGGATTTTATCAGGATAGGTGTCTCTGATGCTTTTATTAGCAGAGGAATGTCACAATAGGCACTTTAAGTTAGGAAGATTCACCTGCAAACAATATGTAGGATATTAAGGTGTGAGAAGAGAAAGCCACCGATATACACATTTTAATATGATGAAGGAGAAAGTTATTTAGAAGTTCTGGAGGAGGAGATAATCAATAGGTCGTTTTTAACTTATAAAAGTGATTTAAAAAAAGTCAGAGCATGCTTTGTTGCCCTTGGAGGTAAAGTCCTGATACCAGCATTAAACCTGGGTAAGGTGAAGGTTGCCCTTGGAGGTAAAGTCCTGATACCAGCATTCACCTGGGTAAGGTGAAGGTAAATGACATTTATTCTGTGCTCACCACGTGTTTTCTATTGTGCTTTAGTTACATTAACTCAGCTAATCTTCACAAAACTATAACAGTTATATATTATTATAATCTTCACTTCTGAAGGGAGGGTCACATACGTTCTGAAAGCTGCCTAAAGTCACCCAGCTAGGAACCAGTGTAAATCCTGGCATGGGAACTCCTGCAGTGGAGAATCCAGTCGCTGTATCTGTATTTCCCTTATCCTCCCCATCACTATTCATCTCCTCAGCCCTATTTGATTTACATAAGCCCTCTGGGTTTTCCTTTCTTCATCTGAAAATCATACAATTAAATTAGATTACCTCTTACCTCTTATACAGCTCAAATATTCTATCATTCATAAACTGGTTCTAAGGCATAGGTTATGAATTGTGATTGTTAAAAAGACTTTCCTATGACTCTTTGTCCTATCCCAGTTTATGTAGACAAAGCGATCTCATTGTGACATTAGTCACTCTCTGGATTCTCTTACTTCTGGGTTTGTGTGGAGTAGGGAGAAGGGTAAAAAAGCAAGCAAACAACAACAACAACAACAAACTTAGGAAAAGGAAAGGAAAGAAAAAAAAGAAAGGAAAGAGAAGTAAAGCAATGAGCAAAAGAGAACAAAAGAAAATGAACAAGAGAGGAGAAAAAGAAAGAGGTACCATAGACAATTTTAACATCTGAATAACCCCAGCATCTCTGGCATATCCCAAAGGTGAAGACAGAGGTGAAACCCTCTGCATAATGTATGATTATGATTAGCTCCCAGTGCCCTGTGCACGGTAAGCAATTAGCACCACTATTTCCACCGCTGTTATTACCTTCCTTCGTTTCATTATTCTTCTTATTGTTATGTCTTTCGGCTCTGAAAGATTTCCCCAGATAAAATTTCTCACTTCTTTTTCTC
>NW_011888813.1:6777961-6781441 GCF_000151845.1 Pteropus vampyrus
TCCAAGTCTATTTCCTGGCCAACCTGACCAGAAAACTGAGGATTTGGAGCGACCTCTAACGTTTCTGATTTTCATTTGGTACTGAGAGTGAAACCACAGAGATTCAAATGCCACCAGGAAAAAAAAAAGCAGTGGTCTGGCTGAGAAGTACCAGTAGCCTTTGAAAAGAAATGCCTCCTGAGGTTATGTGACTTTATAGGATAAGTATGCTTACTTGTTCCAAATGAGGTCTTGAAACTTGACAGATCATCTGAAGCAAGTTTGAAATACAAACAAGTTTAATGCCCACTCATCATTAATCCAATATTCCATAAAACCAGTATTGAATATATTGGCTATAAGAATAGAGTTTATTTATAAGTGAGTAAGGTGGGAGCAAACAGTCCCAGTCTGATTCATCTTGTTTGCTGAACTCAAATAGCATAGCTTCAAATTACACTCAAAGATACCCAGGACTTTGATGATTTTCACCAGGAGGTTTCAATTAATTTCCCAAAGGGTTGTTTCCTTGAAGGTACGAAATGTAAATACATCCACTGAAGAGAAGTTTGCAGCCATTGGATCACTGTGAATGACAGACACAGTCAGTCTGTTTCAAGTTGGATTTTAAAGATGACTTCAAAGTATTTTCTCTTGCAAATTAAACCAATAGAAATTTGGTTCCTTTGACTTTGCTGGAATTACATAGACATATGACCTTTGCAAAAGTGATAGACTTTTGTATTCAAAAACCAAACATGGGAAGTACCTATCTTTCATCACCCTCACCTACTGCTGTATAACCTTCTTGTTTTCGGGAGTCTTATCTTGCTATCTCCTGGCTTTCTTGATGTCTGATACTAAGAGGGCTGCCTAGGATCTTCCCTCAAGGTAAAAGCCTCATGTAAGAATTTTTAGAACTCCCTGGAAAAGATAATCAATTAAAACAACAAAATTTCAAAGTTCACAAAGATATAAATGGAACAGGTTTATTTAAAAGTTAAATATAAATGCATTGATCATATAAAATAGTAAATATACTTAGACATTCTTTGAAAGGCAGCTCACTCAAGAGGTTCAAAAACCATTCCATTGTAAAATTCAGGAATGGAGAAAAATATATTCACAAGTGATATTCCACCTCAATTATTTTAAGCATCTAGATAGATATCTCATATTTGCACAGACATAAAATAACCAAAGAATTTTTTTAACGTATCTGCATGTATAGACAGCAGGCAGATAAGATAGGGGTGAATCATGTGTATAGCACTCTTGTCTCTTAGCTCATTTTATAATTGTAAAATGTGAAATATTAACATCAAGTTATTATTTTTTTTTTCCTACAAAGTAACTCTGACATTCCTGCTCCTCCCTTTTCTCTCATCCTAGACTAATTATTTTAAGATCTGGCCTTTGCTAAAGAAAATAAGCAAATGTGGGTGAGGCTATGCGGAAAGGGATTTTATATAAAACAGACATCCTATTTTTAGGGAAAGGAACTGTGACATCTTTGGAGCTGCCCTGCAGAGGTAATAATCTTTAAACAATAGAACAAAGGAGGTTATGGAGAGAAATAAAGAAGGGAAATAGACAAGGGTCAATGCCATTTGCCAAAACATGATGGGCCTGAGCTGGATCACAGCAATACTAAAGGAAAGAAGCCCCCAACTACACATGTTAGTCAGCCTCATGACCCGAGGCCTGCTTAAGGGAGTCCTCTTATCAGCTTGGGAGTCCCTGTGCTCTGCTCCACACAAGGATTACAGCTGATAAGTTATGACAGGCACCCAGCAGAAACTCAGTCAGCCAGGAAGGGCATCACCCCTCTTGGCGTATGCCTTCACATTACTCTGGCACTTATTATTATTATTTAAATGTAATCTCACCCTAGAAGAAAAAAAAATAAAAAATCCCCCTATTTGCTGCCGAGTTAAGCCTGACAAGGTAATTGAAATAACTTATTATGGCTTCTAAATGAGAGGCTCCAGATATAAGAGCTGGCAGCGCTGGAGAACAGAAACATCACGTGCCTCGCTTGGTGACATGACCTCATTAAACTGTGGGCAGACACACACACACACACACACACACACATACACACACGAAAGAGTGAGAAAAGAACAACAACAAACTCCAAGCCAGAGAGGAAGGAGCAAGTTCATGTCTATTTTTTTAGATATTGCTCAACATCTAGAATAGCCACAACACCATGGATCTTTCTCTTTCTTACTAGGAACAATCAAGCAAGTCAAGCAGAAGCAGAGGGGAAAAAAATACCAATCACTGATAAAACCTCTTAAATGTGACCTCCAGCTTGAAATACCACTGTATTCCAGGAATTTTGTCTTTCTCCATTAAAAAAAAAAAATGTATAATAGTGCCTTGTTTCCTTTATCCAGACAGAGCAAAGTGATAACAGAGACCAGAGGCATGAAAACATCAGAGTGGACATGCATTGGTGTCCCCCAGGGGCCCCAGGCAAAGGGTAGATTGTGCCAAGTCTGTACCATACTGCCTGCTATAGGGCAGGACCCCCAAAATCTGGGTTCTCACCAACCAGGGAGCTTAGCTCTCCACACCAGCTTTGTAGACTAAAACGGGAGAAGGGTGAGCGCTCTGATTCCATGAAGAAAAGTTATCTGAGGCCATTTGAGCAAGTCTTTTTATCTTGCACGTGAAACATAGGGACCATTTTCAATATCATTAAAAAGTGTTTTTCCATTAGGATGGCATTTCTTTATCTCTTTAGAGTTTAAAGGCTTATTAGGATGTTTAAGTGGTTTTCTAACCACAGGGTTACAGCTCTTCAAACGTGGCTTTTCCTCTTTTTTGGCAAGTTTTCCAAAGTTGAGTTTTCTTGTCTTCTCCTTCTTGTTCAAAGGAGTCTTGTGGAAGATGAAACAAGTGTCAAAATGAATTGAGTGCCGACTATGCATAAAGTAGCATAATAGAAGTTTTAATATGAGCAGAAGAGTAATGAAACTAAAGATTGGCATATCAGTCAGTTCAGGCTGCTATAATAAAATGCCACAGTCTGGGTAGCTTAAAAAACAGAAATTAATTTTCTCGTAGTTCTGGAGATTGGAAGTTCAAGATTAAGGTTCTGGTGGGGCTCTTTCTTCCTGTGTCCTCACATGATCTTTTCTCTGGAGAAGAGATAGATGAGAGAGAGACAGACAGACAGACAGAGACAGAGAGAGGCAGAGAGAGACAGAGAGAGAACATGAGCTTAGCGCTCCCTAATGCCTTTTTCTTCTCTTTTACTCTTATAAGGACACCAGTTCTATGAGATTAGAATTGAAATTTTTATGATCACATTTAACCTTAATTATTTCCCTAAAGGCCCAACTACAATGACAGTCACAACAAGGTTAAGGCTGAAACATATGATTTGGGGGAACTGCATGCCTATATGATTTTAAGATAGTATATGCTTTATTTCTCTTAAAATTTAAAGGCCTAGTTATGAGTTAAACTGTGCCTCTCCTGGCAAAAAAA
>NW_011888813.1:6781491-6791788 GCF_000151845.1 Pteropus vampyrus
CATGCCTATATGATTTTAAGATAGTATATGCTTTATTTCTCTTAAAATTTAAAGGCCTAGTTATGAGTTAAACTGTGCCTCTCCTGGCAAAAAAAGATATGTTGAAGTTCTAACACACAGTACCTGTGCATGTGACCTTCTCTGAAAATGTGGGCACTGTAATTGTCATTAGTTAAGATGAGGTCATACTGGAGTAGGGTGGACTCTTAATCCTATATGACTAAATGTCCTTTGTAAGAAGAGAAGAGAAAAAGAAGGGAGAATGCCATGTGAAATCCTACAGGTTCTAGAGGGGGCATGGCCCTCCTGATACCTTGATTTCAAACTCTTAGCCTCTAGAACTGTGAGAAAATAAATTCCCATTGCCGTAAGCCACATCATGTGTGGAATTTTGTTATGGCAACCCTGGGAAGCTAGTACAGGCCCCACGGCTCGAACTTTGTTTTCTACTGTCTACAGTCATTCCCTTGAGGTCATATCATAACCAGTCTCCTCATTTTAAATATCAGCTATGTTTCGATGACTCGCTAATGTGTGTATCTCCAGGGCAGAACTCTCTTCTGAAACCCAATTGCCTACTCAGTGTTTCCAGTTGCAGGTGCAGCTCAAACATTAGTTGACCATAATTAACGTCTTGTCTTCCTCTTAACTGCTCTTCTGAGAGTCCTACTGATGGTACCCAAACTATAAGCAAATCATTTTGGCTCATCAGATTCTGCCCATTTCACAGCTAGCACCCTGGTCCAAGGCACAATTATCCCCCATGTGGAAACTATAACAGTATTGTAATTAGCATCCCTGCCTCTGCCTGTGTTCCTATCAGACTATCCAAACTGACCTACCATAGGCTCACCGTTTCACAGAGAGCAAAAAGCTAAATGCCTTTCAATAGCTCTTAGGGCCCTTTGCCTGCATGCCCTGCTCTTATCTATCAGAATTCATCTTTTACTATTTGCCCTGTTGCTCACTTAAGTGTTCTGTACATTGACCTTGCTTTTCTTCATGCATAGAAGGCATGATAAGTCTTTTCCTAGCTATTCCTTTTATGCAGAACCCACTTTCTCCTCGCTTTCCTAAAGTCTTCTTTCAAAAGTCTTTTCGAATGGAGTTTACCTTGACTGATCATTCCAATTTAATAGCTTGCCCTGATACTTCCCTCATCATTCTTACACTCCCAGTCTCCTTTGCCTTGCCCTAATTCTTTTATCCAGCTCACTATGCTTTTTATTCTATTTATTTATTTATTACAGTTTTTTGTCTATCTCTACCACTAGAATGTAAGCTCAGGAGGGTAGGGATTTTTGTCTCCTTTATAATTTGATGCATCATGGGATCTCAGAATAGTGTCCAGCACATTTCGTACTCAATACATGAATAATCATCTTCACATTTGCTCCTGTGCACAAACTCGCTCAGTATAGTTCCTTGTTATAAAACATAGTTTGATTCTTTAAATAAAATCTGTTCCTTATATTCATACATCAAAATTAATTCTATCCTTTATGTAGAAAAAATAAATACATTTACTTAAACATTTAAATTGTAGAGTGGTAAACAACTTGCTTTTTGAAATGCAAAAGTTGAGTTCCAGCGATCCTGATGATAATTTGGTGGCACAATCAGGTTTATAATTCTCATTTCTTGTCCCATTTCCACTCACATACAAATGCTGGCTATCTCACAAACAGGCAAACCTGTTGGAATATGTCACATTCTTGTAAAAATATTTGCATCCCGACATTCTCTACTAGATCTGTCTCCATGAACATATTGTGTACTTCTCATTTAATTGGAGGCAGGCTTGGTGACATGAATAGCTTTGGCCATTGTAATGTGAGCACAAGATTTAAGGGTCATTTTCTCTGCCACAGGAATGCTGATATGCAAGATAAGTTGTACTCCTTCCCCCTAGGTGCCAGCATGAAGAAGATAAGGAGCAGAGCCCAAGCTAGGCCTTGAGTAACATGAAATGTGAGTGAGAAAAAAACCTTCACTGTGGTCGGCAAAAGCTGACTAATAGACTGCATGACATTTACAACGTCTGAGTCCATTTCTTGAGATCTTGACTCATGTTATTGGCAAACGTTACTTTCTCAATTTTCACAATAACTTAGTGAAGTAAGTATGGTCATCTTTTTTTCCTCAGGAAACTGAAGTACAGGGAGTTTAAGTTATCTAAAACTACACAGAAAGTGGCAGAGCCAAAATTTAAACAAAAGGCGATCTGATTCTTAAACACAGACTCTTAGTCTTTTCCACTCACATTTGATGTTGATTAAAAAAATAATAATAATAGTAAGCATCCTAAAGTTAAAGCTAGGTACAGGAAGAGATTGAACAGATAGTGTCTAAAGCCCACATATCAGTACATGGCATCTTTGCTGTCCCTTGTTCAGATTTTCCAATGAAATCTGTATGCACAGTCCCTGCAAGAGACATAGGCCCAGGCAGCAACTTCCCAGCATGGGTGGCCGAGGTCTTGGTTTTGTTTGTTTTCCAATATGTTAGAACATTGCCAGCTAACATTTTTAAACTTCTTTTTTTCCTTTTAGTTAAACCAATTCCAAATGTTTGAAATGCTAAATTGTGGGAAGAACTAAGAGTAACCAGCAGTACAATTTCTTTTTCTTTTATGAAAAATAAACAGTATGAAGAAAAGCAAGATTCATCTCCTCACTTCAGTGGGGAAGAGAGGAAGGCAAGTCATCACCCGTCACAGACATAATGGTACAGAAAATACAGGGTTTTTTTTTTTTTTTAATTTTTCAAGATGTCTTTAGACACTGGACAGATAAAATTATAAATAATGCCTAATTTATAATAGAAAATTATCTGAATCCATGTTAATTACGAACCTCTTTAGTTGCAATAATAGGAAGTCAATACAACACTTTATTCCTCTGTGTATGTATGCCCTCTGCCACGTAATGCTGTCCTTTTACTGTGGATGGAATATACTCTCTTCACTGGTCCATGGCTTGCTTTGGCCAATAGAATGAGGAAGCACTAGCATGCCAGCTCACACCCTAAACCCTCAGGGAGCTTTGCTTATTCCACTGTTCTCTTGCACCTCTGCTCTTTCCATGAGAAGAACATGCCTAGACTAGCCAGAAGATTCCAGAAAGAGATCAAGAAACATGAGGAAACACCAGATGCTCCCAGCCAAACTCAGCCTAGATTATCTTATCCGTGACTGGCATGCATACCCGAAGTAAATAAATGCTGATGATTATTTGTTCCTGAAACAATGCAGTTGTTTATTTTATAACAGTAGCTGATCGATACACCACCTCAAGGTAGCTTCAATGAAAAAGGATGTTTATTGGAAAGATAGGCAGAGAGTTCATAGAATCTGAGGAATGGTAATAAAATTGAGCCTAGGGAAGTATGAAGGTCACAGCCTGAATTGGAGAAGTTACATTAATAGACTTTCACTGAGGTTATGCCACATGTCCCAGCTCTCAACTCCCAGTCTTTCTATTATTTACAAATTCTCAAAAGAGTTCATCTGATTGGCCTAACTTGGTTTACTTGACATCCCTTTATGTACCAACATGGCTTATTGGCTGTTGGCATGCCAGTCCTGTGTGTCCTGCCTAAAGGAAAGGGTTATTATACTCTCAAGATACTTCAACTCAAGGATGCCCATTTTTCTCTCCCTTAGATTTTACACCCATTTTCTTTTTATTACTTGTTCTTCTCCAAATTCCCAAAGCCTACTAACAAACAGGATTTTATAGCTCAACCCACACTTTATCTGTATCTGCTTGGAATTCTATTCCAACAGCTTACATCAGCTGGGTATGAATTCCTTGAGCATAACACTCTGGTTCAGATCTGTCCACACTCATTTTATAGCTAATCAACCAAATTTACCTTGTGTATTAGTCTTCTAAGGCTGCCATAACAAATTCTCACAAAGTGGGTGGCTAGAACAACAGAAATTTATTCTCTTGCAGTTCTGGAGGGCGGTAATCAAAGTGTCAGAGGGCCACACTTTCTCTGAAGGTTCTAGGGGAAGATCTGTTCCATTCTCTCTCCTAACTTCTGGAGTGGCTGGCAGTCCTTGGTGCTCCTTGACTTGCAGATGAATCACTCTGATCTTTCCCTCTTTCCTCACATGGTGTTCTCCACGTTTGTGTCTATGTCTCCATGTGCATTTTCCTCTTATAAGAATACCAGCCATGTTACATTAAGGGCCATCCTACACTAGCATGAATTCATCCTAATTAATTCCAACTGCAAAGACCCTATTTCCCAACAGGTTCTCATTCTTAGGTTCAGGGAAGGATATGAATTTGGGAGGCAGGAGGTTGGGGACACTATTTCAGCACAATACACTTAGAATAATAGGATCTTTGGGTCAAAAGGAATCTCAGAGTTGATCAAGTCATATTGCTATCTTACCATTAATTTTATCATTCTCTCTTGAGTATCATCTAGTAATGGAGTGCTTACTTCCTTGGAAGACTGTTAGATCTAATTTTCAAAGACCTACTCTTTGGGAATAAATTCAAATATTCATCAATAGAATGTTACATGAACAGTGTATGCTATCTATGGTCATATAATAGGATACTATGCAACCATTAAAATTATAAAGATCACTATTAACATAAAATTTTCTCAACAAAATGTTGAATGAAAGGCTGGTATGAAATAATATAAACAAATCAATTTTATTTATTTAGAGATACATGTATATGTATATTCTAAAGGATAAAATTTGGAAAAGGTCGTAATTGAATTTAGATACTGAAATTGGAGATGATTGTTCTTTTATTCAAAATTTTCTATTGTATGCAATTTTTCTTTATTTTAAATGATAAATTCTTTTTTTAATGAGAAAGATGATTTTCAAATAAAAAGGTATGTTATTAGTTATTTTTATCAAAAATGTTTTTTTCCAGTAACTTCATCATCTTTTCCCTGCTCAGCCTATGGCTTTAGAGTGTTGTGAAGTAACATCTTTGCAAGGCTTTAAAAAATATCCAGTATGACATTATTTTTAAAAAATACAATTTTCATATTCTATGTTGCCCAAACCCTACATTTATTGTATACTATAGCAAATACAAAATCTTTATCCTAGGAATGAAAGCAAGCAAATGGACAAGATCATCACAGGCCATTTTTGATAGCACTGGCTTCTTTTATTCCTTTTAATTCTTACTAATTTAATAAGTGGTATATCTGATAACATTTTAATTTGAATTTTTGTCAATAGTGATAGTAAAAATCTTTCATTTTAAATTTCTTATGTGAATTACTTATAGTTCATTTTTGACCTTTTAAAACTTATTTATAAGAACCATTTAAATTATATATATATATTCTATCATTCAGTTTTTCTGTTTCTGAGTCTCATTGTTTAAGTTTTTATTTTTCATTTTCAGGTAGATGAACCTGTTAATATTTTCTTCAGAGTTTCTGTTATTCTTGTGCCACTTGAGAAAGACTTCTCTTTTCCCAACATTCTGGGTAGTATTCTCTTATACTGTCCTCTGTATATCTTTACTTGAAAGGCACAGTGAATAAGGTAAGAAAGTTATAACAATCTGTGCAAAGTTCTTCAGTCCTACTCGTTTTCTTTCTGGTTTGTTTTGGGGTTTCTTTGTTGGTTTTTTTTTTCAGAATCTAATACTTCATATCACAGGCAGTAAGTGGATAAGTACCCAGCTGAGATTTAAAGACCAGCAAGTCAAAATACTTGCCAATCAAAGGAACTCATAAAAGACGTTGTGAGATCTTAGTCTGTAAAATGTTTTTGGTCACTTTCACAATTTTCTGGTTGCTCATTCTGGCCAGAATCCACCTTCAATAAGATAGAATATTGACTACATCTTCGATAAGCCATTTCATTAGAAAGATTGTGTTCATTATTTTCACATCCATATGAACCAGTTCCATATGAAAGCATCTACATAAAATATTATCACTCATAGCAGATCCAGAGCAAGTGTCATTAGAATTATCATCATGTGTAATAACAGATAACTTTTTCCAAGTGATGATTTGATGCAGACATTGTGCTAAGAACCTTAACAGAATTAGCTCAATTAATCCTTAGTGCAGTCTATAAGGAATTAACATCATCGCCGTTTTCCCTGAAAGAAATAAAATGAGGCATAGAGAGTTCAATTTGTCCAAAGTTCAATAGCTGTATGTAGCAGACTCAGAGTCAAATACACATTCCTTAAACGAGAAAGCAAGTTATACTTATTTTACATGACATTAATGTAAAAGACCATAACAATGACCAGAATACATTGTCAATAAAGGAGAGATGGTGCTTCTGTGGCCTTTTATGAACAGAGTTGATACATTAGTGAGTATACAGAGTTCACACTTTCCTACTGAGAGTCAAATGGTTAGAAGGTTTCAGGAAATTGCATTCCACAGTATAAACTAGGGAATAAATTAACATTTCAAAGCTTATCTGTATCTGCAAGAATCTCTACAACAGATCTCTACCATGCCGCACAGGCTGCTGATTGACATTCAATGAAATAAACAAGCACGTTGGTCTTTGGAGGCTTCTCACATACAATCATCTCAGTTAAATCATCCTCTCTGTTCCCTTTGTGCAACCTTTCCCATCCCATCTCCTGTTTTTTCAACTTCCAATCCAAGCTGCCCCACATTAATAATGTCTTTAACACACCTAAGCTGGATCTCTATGAACCATTTGTTCCACAATCTATTGGTACTGTTTTTACATTTTTCATGTATTATATCTAATATTCATGTAACTCTCATTTTATAAATCACTTACTTGTCCATCCTCATTTAATTTCTCCTGATCGTCTATCAAAGTACAGATAAAAAAGTGATACCTTCGTTTTATAGATGAGAGAATATTACATAGAAAGTCCTTTCACGATGTGGGGTCAATGCAGTTCTCCAGCCTCATATCCTAATACAAGAAAGGATCTTTTTGTCAGTAATAGTCCGAGATGACTCATCCAGGAAATCTCTTTGCCTTTGGTCTTGATTTTCCTAAACATTTCCCCCCATAGTGTCTAACTCTAAATTCTGGTCATCTCGTCAAAACACAAAATTGATTAAACACACACACACGTTTATTGAAATGTATGTTTTTACAAGTGTGATTACTTAGTGGACATTTAGTCCTGTCCAATATATCTACAGAGACATTTGGTCCACACCAAGAGGTCCTCAAAATTCGGTTCCGCCCAAAATAATCATTTAATCCAATCCAAACGGCCTTTGATATCTGGTCCCATCTAAAATGTCCATGTTTAAGAAAATGTCCTTGAGTTCAACTAGCCCATAACATTTATTTCTGCTTTTGGCATACAGAGTGACTACATAAAAAATGCTATCATGTTTTCTTGGTCCAATAATTATCTTGTGGTTTCACTGCCAATAATAACTCGGTAGACTAGCTAGTAATGGTGCATGGGTTTAGGTAGGTGGGTCAGGGTTTAAATCTTGCAGGAGAGCAGGATTTATATGAATTGTGGACCAAAGGTCTCTGTGAAGGTTTTGGACAGGATCAAGTATCAAAGACCAAATATCAGGGATCTTTTGATGTGGACCAAGTGTCTCCATGGATATTTTGGACAGAACTAAATGTCCTGCAAAGGTGTGATCATTTAAGCATCTTCAAGATGTAACAACTCCAAGGAATACCTCCAATTTTAAATTTTGGCATAACATCAGTATTGAAGATGATACTCAGCAGTGCACATAATATATGAGAAGTTGCAAAGATATCTTGATCACTAGAGAATTTTGCAAGCAACTACTTTGAATCAAAATGCTCATTTGAACGTGTGCATTCTGGTTATTTTGCTATTTGAAAAAGATGTAGGTACTTAAGGGTTTCACCTCAATAGACACTTTATCTGACTGATTGGCAGAAATGTCAACATCAACAGATCCATATAGAAAAATGGCGAGATATACCTTTTGGAAACAATAGTTCTATGCCCTGTGATCCTTGAACTACATCTGCAAATTCCTAAGGATAAAGATTCACATCTGAGGCAAAAAGTCTTCATGACGGAAAGCACATCTGCATAAACAGTTAATGTTCTCCTTCAGTGTTCCTGCCGAAAGGTTTCATCAGTTTAACTGGTTTTCCTTTGACGCGATGCTCATTTTTGTTGCTCTCTAATCAGATTCCTTGTTCTGTACTCGCTTCCTCTCACAAGGCCATGTCGTTTGGCAGGCCGAGAGATGGCTTTGCAGGCAGAGTAATTTAAAAAACTGCTTTTTCTCCCTTCCTTGCTTTAAGTTATTAAAACTTTCCCTTAATTAGAATAGATCTAGATTTCTAATGTAGAAGATACCTCATTATGATTCTTAAAAAATAAAAATAAAAAACAAAAACCTAATGTTGATCTTTTTTTTTAATATTCAGTTTAACTAGTTTCTATCCTGATGGTGACTAAACTTTAAAAAACTAGGTGCAGTAGCATTTGCATATACGCTCATGCTGCTATGAACACAGCACCTAATATGCATTCTATGAAACCAGGATGAAGTGAATTAAATAACGTCATCTAATTCTCTTTACTTTCTGAGAGAGAACAAATGATAAGCTTTCTGGAGTTTATCAAAAAATGAAATGAACATGCTCCCAGAAAGTCCTTTTCTAGTCCTGAGCAACCTAAAAACAATAAATTTTGTTAAAGCAGACATCCGTGCCTAGGAGTCAGCCCTCTTTAGAGATTGAGTCTAATAGACACCAGGTGTAGATTTTGACCAGAGGAAGGTAGAGCTATTCTTTTTTTTTCTTTTTTTCTCTCTTTTTCTTTCTTTAATCGAGAAAAATGAATCAACCTATATTTTTAAGCTGTGGCTAGAAACATTTATTCTGCTCAATACAACATATTGTCATTCATCACCAAAGATTGATATTTAATTCATGGTTAAAATACCCCCAGAGTGTTATTCACTCATACAGTGTGGGAAATTTGGATATGCTGTGAGTCTAAGGAACAAAGAAAGATTTTACAGACCAATTTCTATAGCTTTATCTTTATACATACATCTATATCCATATCTATATTTATATCTGCACCTGTCATGAAATAAAGTCAAGTAATAATCAATCATGTGGTAATAGAATACCCTGTGAATATAAAAATGAGTTATAGAAAGTATAATCTGCACAGGTAGATATATATTTTCCTAGTAGTTATACCATTTATTTCAAAAAACTTCAAAATTCACTTGAAGAAATTACGTATTAACCTGTTTCTCTTGAGACTCCTTTGTGTTTTTCTATTGCAATTTCCTGGGCTTGAACATTGGCTTTCAGCAACAAAAAAAATGTGTCTAAAGTGTCCGTTTCTCAGTACTCGCTTGAATGCATTTGTCTATGTGTTTCTGAAAAGTTACATTACCTTTCTCTGGGATCATCAGATTTTCCAGGAGAATTCTGTGTTATTTGGTTTTGCTTTTTTTCCCACCTGAAATGCAAAGCTTCTTGTCAACTTTCAGTAATTTTTTTCAATGAAATTTATGGTTTGAGGAAAATGAGCTCACCCAGTGGGTGCTGTACAAGTAGCTTTCCATGAATTCTCACGGCCATTTATTTTCAATAATGTACCAGTAGATCACAAATCTCAAAGGTCACGTAAATGTTTCTTCTCAAGGTTTGCTCCAGTCTGTAAATTCCAAAGTAAATAGCTTTCACTTCAAATTCTAAAACTTTATTTTATCTTCCTTCTTTTAGTTTTCATCACATATTTCTTAGTGTCTGAAAATGGTGTTTAAGGGAAAGCAACGAATCTCAAAAGTTTAAATTTTTCTGCAAAATATACACACTGTGGGAGTGAGCTCTAGTCAAGCTTTGCTTTCTAAATATCTTTAGACCTTGAGTGACAGGACTTCAGTTACAGTAAAGGAAGAAACGATTCATAGATTGAGGAAATAAAGGAATGAGAAAGGGGAAAAAAGGTTTCCAACGCTACACAAATAATCAAGGCTTACCAACAACAATTACTATATTCTTATATTTTAATAAAGTACATATTTTTTAACTTAAAATTTTCTGAAATCAGAATACATCTTATATCAATGCATACTTTCAAGATAGCAGTATTTTATTTTTCCCTGAAAGACACTGAAAAGAAAGTATCTGGAAGATGAGGTTTTAATATAGGGTAAACCATGTATTCAGCTTCTACTTTTTCCCTAGACCTGGCCATTAGCCGAAGTAGACAGAATATTAATATATGTCTGTGAGACTGGAAAGCCAAGTTTAGTATTTATAATGGTCCATGACATCGAACTAGGAACCGTATAATCTAGGAAGGAAACA
>NW_011888813.1:6791838-6794008 GCF_000151845.1 Pteropus vampyrus
TCTGTAAATTCCAAAGTAAATAGCTTTCACTTCAAATTCTAAAACTTTATTTTATCTTCCTTCTTTTAGTTTTCATCACATATTTCTTAGTGTCTGAAAATGGTGTTTAAGGGAAAGCAACGGATCTCAAAAGTTTAAATTTTTCTGCAAAATATACACACTGTGGGAGTGAGCTCTAGTCAAGCTTTGCTTTCTAAATATCTTTAGACCTTGAGTGACAGGACTTCAGTTACAGTAAAGGAAGAAACGATTCATAGATTGAGGAAATAAAGGAATGAGAAAGGGGAAAAAAGGTTTCCAACGCTACACAAATAATCAAGGCTTACCAACAACAATTACTATATTCTTATATTTTAATAAAGTACATATTTTTTAACTTAAAATTTTCTGAAATCAGAATACATCTTATATCAATGCATACTTTCAAGATAGCAGTATTTTATTTTTCCCTGAAAGACACTGAAAAGAAAGTATCTGGAAGATGAGGTTTTAATATAGGGTAAACCATGTATTCAGCTTCTACTTTTTCCCTAGACCTGGCCATTAGCCGAAGTAGACAGAATATTAATATATGTCTGTGAGACTGGAAAGCCAAGTTTAGTATTTATAATGGTCCATGACATCGAACTAGGAACCGTATAATCTAGGAAGGAAACATTTAACAAGGTAGTAATGTGATAAACTCCACTCTGGGAGGTGGAGGTGAGGGCAAGGAACTCTGGTTGGAACCAACACCCAAAGAGGTATGACTCTACTACAGAAACTTCTAAGTAGGAAGCTGGATATGATATTTTATTCTTTAAAGTTTTTCATTCTCTTGCCTCAGGATTAGAATTGATAGAGATAGTTCTAATTGTTACTCCCAGTTTATGTTATATATTTTTTTTTACAAAGGAATCAAAGTCAGATCATTAAAGTGACACATAAGATGTTGAGCAAGTATTGGATGGAATAGCCCAAAGGTGCAATTGAACAGTGAACCTTTCAGCCTTTCTCTTTCAAAAGTAAAGTACTAGTCTCAAATTTTCAAGTGTCTGAGATAGTGTAACATAGCAATAATAAAGAAAATACAATTTGATGAGTAATTACACTTGGTGTAGCAAAAGCTAAAGATCCACTGAAACTGTAGACAAAAGATACAATTAAAGTTTTTGCATGTTAGATTATGTTATTAACTGTTTCCAAAGATGTACTTCACAATATGATAAACCTTTAAAAGGCATTTTGAAAGGTTTCGGTCTCAGGGTGAGTTGCTGGCATGAAATAACCCAAAGATAGCAATTATTTCTCTATTCTTATTTGTTTCCTTTCTACTTAACTAGTTACAGTAGCAATTCATTTCCAGTATTCCCGTGAGGATCATTTAAAGATTTGCTTTTTTAACCATTATTTACAAACAGATAACTTAGTGGTAGTTAGTGTCAAATGTGGTTCTAAAACTTAGCAACAATAGAGCACATTTATAATCATTTTAAATGTAAAACATTAAAAATAATTTTCTTCCAAGCAAGTGGCATGGAAAATATTAGAGGGTTTGTGGACTTGCTATTAAAAAGTAAGAAAGTAAAACACTACAAGGGTATAATGCCTCTTTAGTCATTCAAGTTCTCTGTTTGTTTTGAGGTTTTGTGGGTTTTTTTGGTAATGGATGGAAAGGGGTACTCTGGTGGCAGTTTAAACCCTCAGATTCTGAGTGTGATTATTTGAACCACTTTTTCAGTCTTGTATCTTTTTCATTGTGGAATACAAGAACCAGTTGCTATTTCTCTTTAGACTTCAGGTAGATGACTCATGATAATAATACTTATAAATAAGAAAGGAAATAAGAAAGAAAAATAAGTAGGAAAATCAGCACAGCTCTCACGTCTGGCCTTGTGGAGCTATTCCGCTCTGCTTGGCTGACTGTTGTGAATCATTCTGGAATCCCACTGGTTAAATGATAAACTGCCAGAGTCATGCCTGCTCCATTCACTGTGCACACAAATGGGTTACATCCTGGTTAACAGCACTCCTTAAAGCAAAAAAAGAATTCTGGGCCAACTGAAGAGGGCATTACTTATGTTCACATATTCCATCTCCAGTCTGTATATAAATTGTCATCTTATATATCGTATACGATGACAGCAGCCAAGCAACATAAAACATTTAAAAAAATAAAGTTTGGGAGGTG
>NW_011888813.1:6794058-6797169 GCF_000151845.1 Pteropus vampyrus
AAATAAGAAAGAAAAATAAGTAGGAAAATCAGCACAGCTCTCACGTCTGGCCTTGTGGAGCTATTCCGCTCTGCTTGGCTGACTGTTGTGAATCATTCTGGAATCCCACTGGTTAAATGATAAACTGCCAGAGTCATGCCTGCTCCATTCACTGTGCACACAAATGGGTTACATCCTGGTTAACAGCACTCCTTAAAGCAAAAAAAGAATTCTGGGCCAACTGAAGAGGGCATTACTTATGTTCACATATTCCATCTCCAGTCTGTATATAAATTGTCATCTTATATATCGTATACGATGACAGCAGCCAAGCAACATAAAACATTTAAAAAAATAAAGTTTGGGAGGTGCGTGCACATCTGCTATCTTAGTTCATGTTCTAGAATGTTATTATGGGTTAATCATATAGTAACTTCTAAATGTTAAATAAATAAATGTGCAAAAAGGAAATGGAGGACCGGTTTCTCAAATCTAACAAATGCTGGTAAAAGCAAAGGGAGCTCGTCCCAAAAGCAACTTTTTGTTAGACAATAAAGTCATTTTAAAAAATGACTCTCTTTCAAGTTTATCATGGACTCGGTGGCAGCTGCGAATATGAATTACACTGATTACCGTTGTAAGGTGGTTGATCTTATCCAACTCTTGGACTTACAAAACTAAGATGGAATGAAATTTGTGTCTTGAAGAATTCCGATTCTTTGCATGCAGTCTCAAAACAAAATAAAACCTGAGTGTTTGCTCTGAACATGCATTATTCTAAGCCCCTAGAGAAGTAGAGAATAAGTAGCAATGGTAGTAACAAAAAACGCTGTTCCTGTAAAGCTTACATTTAAATAAAAGGAGATAGAAGATAAGCAAAATGATTTCTTTATAGTGTGTTAGAAAATATTAAAATTTAGGAGAAAAAAACAAAACAGTAACGAGAGATTTCAGATAAGAAATCTGAACTACATATATCAAAGTGACTTTAGCCTTAAAGCTGGATAAGACCACTAAGATGGTGTAGAAGCTATAGAAAGCAGACAGAAAAGAAGTCTGAAGAATGAGCTCTGGGTTTTTAAAATATAATATGTAAGAGAGATGAGGAGCTTCCAACAAACAAGATTGATAAAAATAAGATAGTAATGTCCTGGAAGTCAATAGTAAAAGTGTTTGAAAGTACAGGTAGTGATCATCTGTGTAAAAAGTCATGGAGAGGTCAAATACAATGAGTACAGAGGTCAAAAAGAGGAGAACGTGGTGCAATTGTGTTTAATACCTAACCTTGGTCACTCCGTGACTCCAGGAAAAAGATGAAAATAAAACACAGAATGTGAAGCAATAGTAATTTTGCTCAATTTTGCAGAAGAATGCACGTTCTTATGGTAACTTGTCTGCATTTCTGTCAACATGTAAGCTGAATTGTCTTATCCTCTGCCTCTCCCTGGAAGGCCATCTGCCTATAGAATAAGTTCTTTTAGGGACTGTTCCCTGATATTTCCCTTCTGCCTACTTGCTTAATTGTCTGTCTTCCTGTTCAGGCAATAAGGCCATTGAGAATAGGACCATGTGACTGACACTCATCTTTGCTTACCCAAAACCTATCATGATGCTGTCAATAAAGTAAGATCTCATGGTATTTATTATTGAAAAAAGGAAGAAAAGAAGAGAGATGGTGGTGGAGGTAAGGAGTAAAGAAAGAGAAAAAAATAGAGGAAGGGAAGGTGAAAAGAAGAAAAGTAGGTTTGTCCACTAAAATTGGCATTGAGCCAGTTTACACAGCATTTAGACATCTGGAGAATTCTTCAGGATAAGAGGGAATGACACTGAGAGTACATACTGAAAAACTGTCCTTGTTTCCAGTAAATGGCCATTTGTTATCTACTTTATAAGAGTTCCCCTGTTAGCACTACAATTAGTCAAGGGTCAGTCTGCGGGGTCCTTTCGAAATCCCTTTAGCACTTAGAAGAGGGAGTGTTTAACCTCAAATAAGGAAGTTTAATTGGCAGAAATGCTCAGTTTTTACCTTAAATTTCTTTATTGCTTGTATTCACAAAACAAAATTCAAGGTCTGCTCCTGAGAGGAATTGTGAAGTTGGTGGTTTTAACGAAGTTAAGTAAGGATAAGAAAAGTTAGTAGCAATGCTCAAGAGGGAATAAAAACACAATTCTTCCAGATAGATCTTCCAGAGGAACTTTCTGAAAAGATTTAATAATTCTTTCTTCCTCTGCGTCTCATCTCCCCCAACTATTCTCTAATTTTCTACTGAATCTCTGAATGTAGAGTTTTTCCACAAAATCTAATAAACTACTTTCCCACTTTTTTTCTTGTAGAAATTTAATAGATATCAATGCTCCTCATCAAGATGAGGTGTTATAGAAATTATTCTAATATTACAATATCTAGAAATGTTTCCTTCAAGACATAAATAATGGTATTCATGGGAATTCTACTTAAAATGAGTTTATGGGCAGATTCTCAAGCCCTGGGCCCAATTATCTAGATAAATTAGAATAAAACACAAATAAGATTCATAATTTACTTATACTCTCTCTGTGCTCAGTTAGAAAACATCTACCGAACATATACTGAGCTTAGCCCTGTTCTATGTAAAGGGAATAAAAACGTAGTCCAAACTTTGTACAAAATGCTATGTATATCAATATTAATATATAGTTTTTAAATTTACCATCACATCATCATTAATTTCATAGTCGTCATTGTCATCACATTAAGTACCATCGATCACTTACTTTGTGTTAGGCAGCACATTACATATATTAACTCATTCTAATCTTCCTAACATTTCCAATTTGTAAAGTAAAAAAATTGAAGCTTTGATAATTGGAAAGTCTTGGAACTTGTAAGAGTGGAGCTGAAATCCAAACCCAGACAGTGCTACAGTGCCAGCATTCTCATTTACTGCATGGCATGGCTTTCCAAGGTAAGAGCTTGGATTTTTAAGTCGAACAAACCTAGTTTTAAACCCTGCCTCTATCATTTATTATTTAACCCTGGCCAGAAAAAGGTAGATTCTAATCTTAAAATTTTTGCTTTCGAAATCAGAATTAAAAAATAAAAATCAACCTCTTGAGTTGTTTTGAAGGACAAGAAAAATTTGTTTGCAAAGG
>NW_011888813.1:6799964-6801598 GCF_000151845.1 Pteropus vampyrus
TTTTTTTTGTTTCCTGATTCAAGTCAGAATCAAGTCGTACAGTTTTGCATCAATCTCTGAGCTCTTTCTAAAAACAACAATCAAGTTGGTCTTTGCTGGGCAAATCTCAGAAAGTGGCTTTAATTCTTTATTTTCTTTCTGCCTCAGAGTAGGATGTTAAGACTTTCAGGCATCACCTCCATAAATTAAAGTAAGCATAATTTAATGCTCACTTTAAGTAACCATCTTGTCTCAGCTTCCTGTTACAATTACCCATTTATTTATGTCTCCTAGACTAAATAAATGAAGTCTCTATGATAAACCACCTCTGATCTTTTTAAAAAAAATTTTTGTCAAGTGAAATTAAATTAAAATATATGAAGGGAGGACACTATAGAAGACTATTAGAAGTTTAGAGCTGGGAAAAAATGTTAAAAGTCATCTAATATAATCTTCAACTTGATTTATAGATCCTTTCTAAAAACTCTTAAGTTTGCTAGGGTAAAGGTCCCCATCATCTATTATATTTTGTGTGCCCCCACAGAGCATGAAGTTCACCAATCTACACACAATGGGTTCTCAATAAATATTTTTGACAATTGTTGAAATATATAATATATAACCTTGTTGGCCCCAATCTGTCAGTGCCTACTGGTTAATATAAATTATTTCCTGTGTTGAGTGTCCACCTTTGTAAACCCTAAATCCTACATGTTGATGCTCAAACCAAGAGTAGAGAATCCTTCTCAGAATTTACTAGATCATGGAGGGTATAACTCCAGAACAGTTATGTTACTTTAACGTAGCTGTCTGGTGTTAATATGATATATTTCTGCTCTTAAATTTTAACAGGTTTTAGGGGAAAAGATTTTAAGACTAGGTAGAAGACATTTTACAACATCTGATTTGGCATTTCAAGAAATATTCCCCAGAAAGTCCTGCAGTCCACTCATGAAAAATGAGAGAAAAATGTCTGGCTTTTTTTCTGACCTCTATTAAATGAGAAGTTTCCTATAAGGCTAAATTTCCCTGTCTCTGGTTCAATTTTCTAACAGCAAAATGCATAGAAGAATGTAAAAGAAAATGCAGGAAATGGAATGGAGTTTAAAGAAATAAAAATGAAAAAGGCTGGATTCAAGAAGGATGCTTTTCACACTATAAAATAATAAAATAAAATAAATGGAATAATGCACTTACTTCAGTCCATGCACTGCTGTCTGAAATAACACAGCCTATGACAAACACAAAAATCTCCCCAGAGCCCTAAGACATGGAGACTACCCTCCCACTCTGCAAGTGTGGTAAACTGGGATATACTCACATAAAGGGAACATAGATGGTCAGCCACCACACCTGTTAGAATGTCAGCATCATGTACAATACCATAGCTTCTTGAGGATAGGATTCTCCTTACAGCAGTTATTTGCATTACTAAGGTGCTTAGCATAAGGTAAATACTAAATAAACTTTTGCGACTGAATTGATAAAATATTCATCTGTTTTTCATGTCATTCAGTTTTTGTTTTGTTTTGTTTTGTTTCTTTATCTCTTTTCTGCTCCAATAAAAGTGACAAACTATTATACTAGAACCTCATTCTAAGATTTTCCTTAGAATCTAGATGAAGGACTCTGTTATAGAATTAAATATATAAATA
>NW_011888813.1:6801648-6804112 GCF_000151845.1 Pteropus vampyrus
TAATCTTAAAATTTTTGCTTTCGAAATCAGAATTAAAAAATAAAAATCAACCTCTTGAGTTGTTTTGAAGGACAAGAAAAATTTGTTTGCAAAGGGCATCCTATAGTGTCTGAGACTCAAGGGTTATTCAGTAGATTATAACTATTGTCATCATTACTAGTGGTCTGATATGTCCTGATGGTCAAAGCTTTGTAAATGGATCTCTGCCTTTTTAAAAACATGAATCAGCCATTCCATGTCAGAGCTAAATTTGAAGGTGTCAGCTTTAATTTCCACATCCCCTAGCAATCCGTTTTCATCCATTTATTCAAATCCTGGCGTGTAATGTATTGATTCCATGAAGCCCTTCCTTCAGCACTAAAGGGGCTGATTCCACATCCGTTACATTTAAACTGGTTGACACGTTAATTTACAATTGTTCCTGTACAATCTCTCTGTCTAAAATTGTTTTCGACAAATAAATGTTAACAAGTCTTTCTTAGAAAAATCACTTCTGGATTTTTTTTTAATTAGCAGAAGGAAGACTCCCCAGGTGGAAGGGGCTATATTATATATGTATTGAGGTAGAAACTATAAGGGAAAAGAACATGAAGATAACATACAGTCTACTCTCAAAAGGGTTTACAATCTATAGTGAGGGACCAGATCAATATAATCAGCATTATATCGAAAGGCAAATGTCACAAAAAAACAGAAAGGAGAAAACTTTTGTCTTCAAAATGAGCCACTCTGCAGCCGGAAGCGCCTGATTTTAAAGTCATATGAATTTAGTCAGACTCTGACATAGGTATTAGTCATGATACAATCTGATCTAGGGCAAGTCACTTAACCTCTCTGAACCCGTTACATTGCATCTGAAAGATAAAAAGAGTGAAACTTTCCTCTAAGATTGATGTGTTGATAAAATAAGATCAAATGAAAAGATAGATGGGAAATACTTTACCCATACCTGGCATACCTAGCAGCACTCAAAAAGTCTCAGTTTGTTCCTTTCTCCTCCCTCTAATTAAAAGCGAGATGAAACCAAAAACAGAACTTGACCCAAGAAATCCCTAAATGAACAGATTATTAGACTTTTAAGAACGTATTTCTCTGGATTTTCTGAACTCTCTTCCATATTTAAAAGAAATACTAAGATACTGTTTAGCTGAACTACAATTTCTTATCTTATCCTTGACACTTCTTGAAGCTCACTTGAAAAAAAAAGTAATCATATAAAAAAATGCATTTAAGCTTCTGCAAAATTGCTGTTGAAGATACTTCCTATTATGCACCTCAAAGTGTCTTAAATTAATGCCTTTCTAAAAATTACATGCAGAATTTAATGCCAATAAAGTATCTATGCCGAAGAACTAAAATGCTTCTTTTTATCTGGCAGGAGAATGACTAAATGATGATGGTGCCACAGATTGGTTTTACCCCCCATTCACACCACCAGGATCTACATCTATCCCTTATAAAGTCAGCCCTCCAAAAACAATCCAGATGATAGTTCTCGATAAAAAATTTTTATTTTATCTATGTCCTGCAACGACTGAAAAATGCATCTTTATAGATCTTGTTCAGTGTATTGATCAATAACAAATAACTATGGTAAAACAGTGTGCTCTGCAGGCATATAGAACTTTTAAGACAGTTTTTGCTCCCCTGTCTTCCAATCATTTGTTCCCCAACAGAGGAAATTCTAGAGTCGCAAGTAGATATAAGTTTCTACTTTTCCTTCCTCTGTTAGGAAGTTTACAGGTATTTTTTTTCAGCTGTCGAAAATATATATATTTTTTTTTGTTTCCTGATTCAAGTCAGAATCAAGTCGTACAGTTTTGCATCAATCTCTGAGCTCTTTCTAAAAACAACAATCAAGTTGGTCTTTGCTGGGCAAATCTCAGAAAGTGGCTTTAATTCTTTATTTTCTTTCTGCCTCAGAGTAGGATGTTAAGACTTTCAGGCATCACCTCCATAAATTAAAGTAAGCATAATTTAATGCTCACTTTAAGTAACCATCTTGTCTCAGCTTCCTGTTACAATTACCCATTTATTTATGTCTCCTAGACTAAATAAATGAAGTCTCTATGATAAACCACCTCTGATCTTTTTAAAAAAAATTTTTGTCAAGTGAAATTAAATTAAAATATATGAAGGGAGGACACTATAGAAGACTATTAGAAGTTTAGAGCTGGGAAAAAATGTTAAAAGTCATCTAATATAATCTTCAACTTGATTTATAGATCCTTTCTAAAAACTCTTAAGTTTGCTAGGGTAAAGGTCCCCATCATCTATTATATTTTGTGTGCCCCCACAGAGCATGAAGTTCACCAATCTACACACAATGGGTTCTCAATAAATATTTTTGACAATTGTTGAAATATATAATATATAACCTTGTTGGCCCCAATCTGTCAGTGCCTACTGGTTAATATAAATTATTTCCTGTGTTGAGTGTCCACCTTTGTAAACCCTAAATCCT
>NW_011888813.1:6805152-6808653 GCF_000151845.1 Pteropus vampyrus
AATAAAAGTGACAAACTATTATACTAGAACCTCATTCTAAGATTTTCCTTAGAATCTAGATGAAGGACTCTGTTATAGAATTAAATATATAAATAACATGCAGCACTTTGCTATTGAGCAGCAGCATAGAATAGTGATTAAATTTCATGACTCTGGAAATAGACAGGTACTTCTTTATTAACTAAATGACCTTGGACAAATGTGCTCTTTCTGAGCTTCAGTTTTTTCAGTATAGAAGATAATACTCACTCTCCCATATGGTTGCTGTAAGGGTTAAAATGGATACTGAATATAAATGTTTAGCATATTTATTGGACCATTTAAAGTGTATTAAAAAATAAACTAGTTGCATTATTATTAATAGGGTTAAGTGAAGTATCCTTTTGAATGGCATACTCTAAATATGTTATGTATGCAGATATGTTTGCTATTGTTTGTGCTTCATGCTGTTAGAAAATAATTTTGGAGGAACTTATTTGACTTTGATTATATGTGGGACTTTAAAAATTATAATTTCTGGGTGTTTGTTGTCAGTACTCAACCTCGAAACAAAATGGCACTTAATTTTTTCTAATGGATATATTCCAGTGACTATACTGGTATAATGTTGATATTCAAAGGAGTTTAAGCACCTGAAATATGGTTCTATATGTACTACTTCCACCTTTTTCATAATCTCAACTTCTTTGTTTGTAAAATGCACTACGTGGGAAAGTTTTAAAGACTGAATCAGATCATACATGTGAAGTCATTCTGAAAATATAAAATGTCTTACACATATAGGTTTCTGTTAGTCAAAATAAACTGGTCGATAGCTGTAATTTTATTAATCTATTATACATAAAAATTTCTCTTTATCCAAATTAGATGATTTAAAAGGACTGCTTTCTTTCTTTTTATTTCATCAACAATGTCTTTTATTGATCTATTAATACATAATAGATCAAATACACATGCTATGAGGTATTAAGTGAAAATAAAATGACTACAGAGAAAGAAAATTTAGAAAATTATATACTATATAATCATAAATGAATGAAATAGTCTGAATACAGATGCCATAAGATATACACCTTACATTGCAAAGTATGCAGAATACAATCCCTTGTATGTGAGCACATATCCACATGAAAAGTTCTGGAAGAATACAAACCAAAATTTTAATAGTGATTATTTTTAATCGAGGTTATGGAGGATTTTACTACACTTAAACAACAAAATTATGGTCCCATTATTTTATAATAGCCTGTACCTTAATCAGAATAAAAAACTACATGAAATATATGTTCCATAAACATATTAGTTAGAACATTTTAAGCTTCAAAAATTTATTGAAAGATAAGAAAAATCTACTATAATAAAAGATAGTAGGACTCCTCTGTTTTACGCAGAGTTAAGAAGCATGGAGCTTAAATCTCTGGTCCACCTTCTGCTTGTTTATTTCAGGAAAAATCTGGGCTCTGAGCTCTGAGAGATGCAGTTGCAAACCACAAAATTGAGTCACTTTTAAGCACCATGATGAAGCCCTTGCATTATAGTTCTCTAGAAGAAAACTGAAGATCACTCTTTGTTCAGAATTACTTTGACTACTAAATGAATGAATGAATGAATGAATGATAACAACAATGTAAGGTTATATTCAAAGTTTAGGTAAATGAAAATTACTTCTCATACTGTATAATCCTTTAAAATTAAAAAAAAAAATGCCTTTGCACACATCGTTACATTTAACTTCATTAAGAACTCTGTGAAGATAATGAGGGTTTTTTTTTTTATGGTTAAAGAAAAAGTTATATGTGTGTTTTTTTAATAGCCATTAGGTGCTAAAACCTGAACACAAATTAAAAACCTTTATTTCAAAAGCACCAGTTATCCTCGATAAGGCGTACAATCACCTTGCTACAAATATTTTAAAAATGTGTGGGGCTTTTATGTGGTCACAAGGATTGAAGGTGTTGTTGGCATTTAAGGCCAGAGGCCAAGGATACTAAAAGTCATGCAATGCACCAAGTAGTCCCATGTAAGGAATATTTTTTTCCAACAAAATGTCACTAGCAACCTTCCCATTGCTGTTCAAAAATAACTTGATTATATTGCTGTATTCTGTAGATTTTCTCCAAATATTGTATTTCCAGGAGCTTTATGGAATTTGTAGTACAGGTTGCTCTATGTAGAGCTGAAAACCTCACGTTATGTGCTTCCTTGATGCATCTTCTGCTTCTGATATTACTTTACTGGCCATAGAGAGTAGGAAGGAAACAAGAAACAAATGAAGGGAGGAAGGAAGAGAGAAAGGTAGGGAGAAAAGGAGAGAAAGTAAGGAAAGAAAGAAGACCAATGAGGGTGAATGGAAGGAAGGGAGAATCATAGAGGAAAACAAATTGAACTTAATTGAACAGAAAAAAGAAGAAGAAAATTGACACATTTATTTCAACAGAAAGAATATGCCTTTCCATCCTCCAAAATCTCTTTCACATTGTAAGTGATAAGTAATATGTTATATCTATCTATCTATCTATCTAGCTAGCTAGCTATCTACCTATCTATAATAACCCTTTATTAATAGTAAAGTTACTGACCTAGAAGTCAACATACTGTAGCTCCAACTTCACTATTAATTATCCAGGTAATTAGTTTAATGTTGCTAGGAATCCCTGCAATGAGAAATAAGGTGAAGGATTAACTGCAAAATGTTTAATATCTTTTCTGTCTTGAAACTTATTTGACTGTACTCACCTCATAGGAAGTATCATCTCTCAGTTGTCCATTGTCCTGACATTTTTTTCCACGTCTCCAAACTTTCTCACTTAAATATGAAGAAGATCCCAGCAGCTCAATTCTCTGCAATCAATACTGAAAGGAAGGTGTTTTGGGGCAGATGATATTTACTCTACACTTTCATTTCTTTCAGGTTCTGCAACTGTTTTAGTGAAATATGTAAAAATCCCATTCACAGCATTAGCACACTGGCTTGAACTAATAGTCATGCAACAAATATTTTTCTGATCAAAATAAATTTAGACTAAAAGATTCCAGAAGAAGTCACAGCCCCCAAAATTCTATTTTTACACTGACTAATTAGTGCTGAAAATTTATTTGCCATTCTATAAAAAGTCAGTAGCTATTCTTACATTGGCAGATTGGATGGATTACTTAAAAATTAAATTTACGCATGATAATTATTTGCACTAAATCAAATCTGTAGCCAAAATAACATTGTATATAGAATGCCCTTGGTTACATTTTTATTAAAATAAAACCAAGATATTCCTTTCTTTCTGTTGCCTCCTTGCTAAAATAACATTCAAGGAAATGCCTGATTTGTTTTATGGTTTATTGCCAATCCAACCATAAGTATCTCTTCATGCCTTCCTACTGGCTTCACCTTACTTCAACCTGCTGATTATTTCCTACAATCTGTTTTATTTATTATGTACAATTGGCAAATGAGATGACTAATTAGTTTATGCATTAATTACTTTTCCATCTGTGTTCTCCTTT
>NW_011888813.1:6810470-6812897 GCF_000151845.1 Pteropus vampyrus
CAAGCTTTCTGCTTCTGTACTTCCCGCTTGCACACCTGACCAGTGGGTTGACAGGTAGTGAATAGGAGAAAGATGGACCTTTGTGTTTGTGTTTAAGACAGAATGAGGAATGGGATTTGGGGCTTAAAAACCTTGTATCTTGGCATTTCGGGGCTGCTCCTTTGCAAGGACAGCCGCCGGCTAATAAACTGTCTCCTGGTTAAGAGCACTCAAGTTGGGTCTGGTTATTCTGGACACAACAATAATTATTATATTCTCACCAACCATGTATAGTAGTGACTCTTTCCCCACATATACGCCAACATTGGGTTTCATAAATCCTTTAATTTTTGGCAATATGATAGGTGGAAGTGATATATCATTAGTATAATTTGGATTGTTGATCACTAAGAAGTTTAGCATATTTTTGTGTTTATTATGTAATAATTTGCCTGTTTTCTTCATCCACTTGTGTTTTATATCCCGTTAAAGAAACTTGAATTTCAAAGAAATAGTTCCAGTAGCCTTGTTAATATTTGAGCAGTAGAGAAACGTAAATGTTCAAGGAAGAGAACCTTAGACCAAATACTGAAATTCTGCTTCTGTGACTTGTCTTTCACCAACTGTAATCCAGGAGCAAGTTTACTGTGTATGACCGATGCCAGAAGCAACGTGTTCTAGGCTTGATTTCACTACTGACTCATGGTGCAAATTCAGTTCTTCCATTATAGGGTGGACTTGATAAAAATTGTCTTTGTGTAACAGGAAATCCATGATAAAATAAGATTATAAAAGGGAATTGCTTTGGTGGTGAAATATTTTAATTGTAGATTTTATTTAGTGTATAATTTTATCAGCTACCATGCTACAGACCTAATAGGAAGTTCTAAAGATCTCAAACCAAGGCCATTTTGTATAAATTGTGTTTAAAATTTCAGAACAAACTCTTGGCCATGCTTTTCTTAGAGTTTCTATGGCTTTAGATGATTTTTTCCTTCTTCCATTTATTGATTCATATCAAAGCATCTAAAACACTCAGATATAGGTAGTAGGTACCCTCTAAACACATATAAATTTTAAATAATATTCTCTTTTCCAGAGCTAAACATCCTTCCTTTGTGGACCTTATGATTGAGAATAATTATTGTCAGATACTTCCCATCTCATTAATTCCTCATCTATTTTTAAAATCTTAATGTAAACCAACTTTTAGCACGTAAGTTATTATTCTTTATTTTTCCCTTAAGTAATATATTTTATTTAACTTGTAATTTGAATTTTTTATTTGGTCCAAATTTATTGAACCCATTAAATTATATATAATATTACAAAATAAAATTTAGCTCTACTCATCATTTTGAAATTCAGTGTTTCTGCTATTTCAGACTACATGTTCATGATGTCCCTCAAAACTTTTCTTGACATTTGTCTACTATCTCATTTAAACTTTAGATGACCCTTTTAACCTTGAAGTAGCTAGATGTCAATTGAATTTAATAATTTTTAATTGATTATTAACTATCTCAATATGAGGGGCAAATATCAAAAAACTTTCAAAGAGCCTACACCCTAGATGATTAGGTATTAATCTAACAAAGTTGTAAGTTAAATATTAAAACAAAGGCATTCATTGAAGTGATGCAGTGGCAAGTTACTACTGATGATTAAAAGTAAGAGGAGATGACTGTGAGCACGCAAAATAGGGCAGAAACCATCATTTTCCTGTGTTGGACCTTGAGTAGAAGGACATCAGAAGGACAAAATAGATGAGACAGTCATTTATGGAAAAAGTGGGAGATAAGTTGAAATATATTGACTGAAGACAAGCAATTGACATTATGGTCTAATAGAAAAAGAATATCATTGGAGTTAGGCAAACCCAGCTTCACACCAAGGATTCTTCTCTTATTAGCTATAACATGAGAAAAAATTTTAAAGTACTTCATCTCAATTTTTTAATGTCACAAAAGAAGATTTAAAACATATATTTAGATATGATGCTCCCAGACACTGTTGGTGGAAACAAACTAATACAACCACTTTAGAAAACCATTTGCTACTGAACACCTATTAAAGCTGAATATGTGCATATTCCCTGAACTAGCTATTCTCCTTGTAGGCATTCACTCAAAATAAATGCTCCTACATGTTTACAAACAAACACATACGAGAATTACACATGTAAGTATTCTTTATAATAGCTAAAATCTGGAAACAATTGCAATGTAATTAACCATAGAATAGGTAACTAAATTGTAGTAGGTTCATACAATGGAGTAATACACACCAATCCAAAATCATTGAACTGGCACACACAAATGAGTACAAGTAAAACAAATGGAATCTGAATAAGATTAGTAGATTGTATCGAAGTTGCTATCCCACTATAGTCTTGCAAGATGTTACCATTAGTTAAAACTGGGCATGTGAGAGCTCTCTGTATTCTTT
>NW_011888813.1:6814217-6817829 GCF_000151845.1 Pteropus vampyrus
GATGTTGTGATGAAGACCTTTTTAAAATAAATATTTTAAAGATTTTCATTTTCTTATAAAAATTGCTAGAAAGAATATCTCTTGATCTAGAGCTTTGAACTCTTTACATCTCTTGATACGTATTAATTAATTATTCTCCAAAAATTTGCACTTCCTAGACTTGCACCTCCATACAGAGTATGGATACATTTCTCATTATACTTAATAATGTATATTTTCTTTAGAAGTAACAGCAAACTATTCTGCCCTTTTTCATAGGTAAAAGAAATGACACCTCAATTTAATTACTGTGTCTTCTTTTAGCAGTCAGGGTAGCCATATATTGAAACGCCTTTTGGACATTGGAATTTCATAATCTATAAACACTTATTTCTTTTCTTTTTCTCAAGCATTTAATCTTTCATTTTAAAATATCTTTAAACATATTAATACTATTAATCCTTTGTTGCATGATTTTTTGCAAAACTTTCAATATTCATTTTCTAATTGCACTTATAGTATTTTTTGAAAAACTATAACTCTCAATTTTTATATAAGGTAATTTATAGAACTTTGGTTTAGTGACTTTTGACATCTTTACAAAACCATACTTTATCCTTAAAATGGGCAAATTCACACCTATCTTGTTCTAGTTCTTTTGATTCAATTTATTGCATTTTTTCCATAATTTATTTATATTTGTGTATGGTTTATATAACTTATAAATAAAGAAGTTAGCAATATGGAATGCTATATTTTAAATAATGTTTTGCTTTTCTACTGAGTCCACTTCATGTTTTGTTACACAGTAAGTTCAAATGTTTGCCTATTTTGTGAATATTTTATTTGGTAGAGCTGTGTTTTCTTTGTTCCAAACCAAAATGCTTTTATTGTTATAGTTTTATTATAAATGTATATAACTGATTATTAATAGTGAAGTGAATATATACCAGTTATACTTAAAAATGTTTCTTTGCAACTCAATAACTATTTTTCTAAATGAGTCATAAATTCAGATTGTCAAGTTAAAAAAATCACACTATAATTTTTACTACATTTGCATAAAATCTAAAAAGAGAAGAATTGGCTTATCATATTCAATTTTCCCATCTGTGGACTTGGTATTTCTCTCCATTTTTAAATCTTCTTTAAAATATTCAGGAAAGTATTCAGATGAATTCAGTTCAGAAGAGTTCCTATTACGATGACTTCCAAGCATTTTTGTTGTTGTTCCTGTTATGAATGGAAACTTTTCCCACATTATGTTGACTAACTGGTTGTTGGTTACATAAGACATCTATCAAGTTTTGTATCTTTATTATATATGTATGTAGATAAAACTAAATTTACACCTAGTTTCTATAGTTTCATTCTCTTGGATTTTCCAGGAAGAAATTCTTGTCATACAAATAAGGATAGTTTAATATTTTCCATGATAATAACCATAAATATGATTTCAGTTTTGTGCTTTTTCTGTATTGCCAGATAGCCCATAAAAATATTAAATAACAGTGGGCATCCTTTGCTTCATTTTAATAGGATTGTTGCTATACTTTCAAAATTATGAATGATCGTGTCGACTTTAATAATTATATTGAAATGTTTTCTACCTTTTTTCTCTGTCCTGGAAAAAAAGGTAAAAGCCTAGGAATCACATAATGTTAAAGTTTGAAAGAATGTGTCTCTAAAACTATCAATCTAATGTAATCACAGAGCTTAAAATTTCTTGGTCACATTTTACCTGCCTCAGTGCCTTTAATCAGCCATTTTTTTCTGCTTTGGATAAAAGTTCCGGATTAATTTCTGTATCTACTTCAAAGCTAACCTCTGCGGTACCTCCTCCAAAGAGTCATCATAGATAGGTTGTTTCCCTCACCTAGTCTGAGACTAGAGCATTCCTTGTATGGGCTGAAACATTGTATAAATAGATCTAACAGTGCAATTTGCACACAACTTTGCTTTGCACATCCACACCTACACTGTAGCCTCCTCAAGGAAAGGCACTTCATGTTATTCAACTACATATACCCAGTGACAACTGCAGTACCTGGCAAAAGATTTTTAAATTGTTTCTAGAGCTAAAAGGTATCCTGATGATGATATATTAGAATTCTGAAGATGAGTCATAGAGATTATGTTCTATTTGTTATGTATTTCCAGTTTAGTAATTTCAATTTCTCTCTCTTTGGACAATTTGTACCCCAAGCTCTGATGTTAATGAAAGACGTTTCTATTAGTTTAGTATTTACAACATGCTAAGCGCTTTGGAAAAATAATCAAACCCTCATGACAAATCAATAAAGCAAATATTATGGGGTTTTGTAGATTTCATATATAAATGAGTTAGAGTATTTATTTCATTTAACATAAAGCCTTTAAGGTAATCCAGTTATCACAAATAGCAGAATTTCCTTCTTTTTATGGCTGAGTAGTAATATTCCATTGAATAATAGTATTTATATTGTATGCATATATATATATATGCATACACATATATACATATGCACATATATGTATATATATGTGTATGTATATACATTGATGACTGCTTATTTCTCCCAGTATAAGAAAGTGCAGTGTGTACAAAGAAGTATATTCTGAATATATTATTTCCATTCATTTAGCACAAATAAATCATTTGGTTTCAGTTTGAAAAAATATATATATACACACACATCACATCTTTTAATCCCTTAATCAATCAATGGACAGACACTCTGGTTGCTTCCATGTTCTGGCTCCAGTAAATAATGCTGCAATGAACATGGGAGTGTAGGTATCTTTTCAAGTTAGTGTTTTTGTTTCCTTTGGATAAAAACCCAGAAGTGGAATCACTGGATTGTATGGTGGTTCTATTTTTAACTTGTTGAGGAAACTCCATACTGTTTTCCATAGTGGCTACACCAATTTACATTCCCACCAAGTGCATAAGGCTCTCTTTACTCTACACTTTGCCAACACTTGTTATTTCTTGTCTTTCTGATTAGAGCCATTCTGACAGGTGTGAGGTAATATATCATTGTGGTTTTGATTCACATTTCCCTAGTGATGAGTGATGTTCACCACCTTTACATGTATCTGTTGGCTATCAGCATATCTTTGGGAAAATGTCTATGTAGATCTTCTGATCATTTTTTAATTGGATGCTTGTTTTCTACTGTTGAAAAACATAATTTTGAATTTATAGATATGGAAACAGGGGCTTAAAAAGCCTTTGTGTTAGAGAGCTTGGAGTTGAATCTAGGTTTTTGTTTTGTTTTTTCTGACTTCAAAGCTGAGTTCTAGAACTCCTCTGCTATACACTCTTCCACTTTAATAAGGCAAATTCTACTACAAGAAAAATAACCGTTTCAGGTTCACAATATATCCTTAGCCAGAGATAATATTCTCAAACTGAAGACTAGAGAAAACCTCTTAAATCTTTGGAATGTGAGAGTTCACAAGTCAAGGGCAAAAAGCATAGACATCAAAAATATTCTTTGGGATTGTATAGAAATTACCATCTACTAGTCTCTGAACAAAAACCTAAAATAACATTAAATTAAGTTCACCTTGAGATTTACCGCACAGAAGTCTTTCATTTATGAGGCTAAACTACTAGCTGAGATCATTTAAAAGAATTTCTATTTAAAA
>NW_011888813.1:6818260-6834317 GCF_000151845.1 Pteropus vampyrus
CTCCTTCTAGCACTTCCTAAGAACTGATAGAACTTCGTTGAAATTTTAAATCTTCGCTCAGTTATTTTATTTCATCTACTTTTTATAAAAAGTAAGAATATTTCTACTCTTGAAGTCATCTCACATTACTTTATCCCTAGTATATCTTCACTATAAAATAGTTCTTCTGTTTTACATGTATTACCCTTCTTATACTTCACTTCAGTAGTCAGATTGCATCTAAGATACTACTATCTACTTAGTTATTACCTTTGACCTGGCAGCAAATCCTGGCAGAACAAAAGATTTGTCCTGCTGAATCTGATTCATGTTCAATCCCAGCCAGCTTGGCCCCTTAGCAGAGCTAAGCGACAATGTTTAGCTTGGGGAAAACAAGGCTTAATGAATGCCAAGGCTTAATGAATATCGTTAAATATATAAAAGACTGTCATACAGTAGATAGAAGAGGTTTATTCCATGACTCTGGAGAGCTGATCAAGATGGAATTCACAATTTGGATAATATAGAAGAACAATAAGAGCTATGACATATGCAATGTGCTGCCTTTCTAAATACACTTTGTGAGTATTGAAAATTTCAGCCCCCTTGGAAAAACTACTTTTCACAGATCCTTGTATTTAAGCAACAGATGAGTCTGAACAGGGCTTCTGCCCAGCTCTTGTTTCTGCTTGCCTGTGCTTCTCTCTCATTTTCTCCAACTGCATATCTGATCTCTCCATGTGAGAGAGAATATGGCTGCTGCAAGCCCAGGCATAACCGACCATCCAGTGGAGAGAGTGTGCCTTTTTCCCCTAGTGACTATATTTTTTTCCAGTTAAAGGCCTCAGGCCCTGCTGTATCAGAAAGAAATGCTCGGACTCTCCGATTCCAAGTCTGCTTTGTTCCGTAGCTTCTACTTAGTCTTGCATATAAACCTGCTAATCATTGGAGGAATTCTGCTTGCAGCTTGTGTTTTACAGAAACAGTCTCTTACCAGAAAGTGCCTCTTCTGAAGAGATAAGGAAAGTATGCATTGTTTATCAAAGATTTGCAGGAACCTCGAGTTGCAATTCACATCAAAGATGGTCAACAAACTAAGCACAATCTTCCTGGGACCCTTGTTGGCCCCAGATGTCTGGGATGGTCCATCATCTCTTTCCCCTGCCCTTTCTCCCTTCCCTGGACATAAGAGAAGACTGAACCCTGTGCTTTCTTAAGAAAAATTTGAGGCGCCCCTAGATCTATCTTCTCAGTTGGCACTTTCCTGATCAATAAAACTTTCTTTACTCCAAACTCTGCCATTTTGAGGTTTGGCCTTTCTCAGTGTTGGGCACACAAACTAGGTAACACTGCTTGCTTCTTGAGCTCACTTTTTCAACCAGTTGTTTTTGCCAGTAGACAGGGTGGTAAGGTTGGCTGAGACCGGTCCATACCTGCAGCTGGGGAGGAGGGGGTGAGACTACAATTAAGAGCCTCCTAGGAGTATGGCTCACAGAAGGAGGATGCCAGGCAGATGAAAACAACATAGACCAAAACAGAGAGAGAGGAGTAATATCATTTCCACACAGAGCTGAAAGATTAGCATTAAAAATAATTTCTCATCAAGAATTGGCCAATACTCATTTGTTCTTTGGGACAATCACAAGAATTCAGATACATTATTAACATCCGATTTCAAATGATTTTAATATTTTCCTAAAACATTTCAGGTCTAAGAATAAATTTCCATCTTTTTTTTTTTTTTAATTTAAACTCTTTTTAAAATGCTTTCAAATTTTTACTTCTCTGTATGCTATAAATGTGATTGATGTAAAATCCAAGACTGAGAGCCTTTCTCTGAAACCATGAACTTCTGCTTTTTTCGCCCCCCACCAACCTTGGGCCAAAATAAGGGAAACAATATGCAAGCCATCTGATCATTTTGGTTTTCTCCACTAGGAAATATAGCACTTTGCTTTCAAATTAACAAATGAATAATCAAGACATGACACTATTTGTGACATTTGGTAGATTGAGACTTAGATGTGACACAGTGTGAGAAAGTTTGACACAGAGGTCTCAAGGTTCCTGGTGAGTGATCAGCTGTAGAGAAGGGCACAGTGGTTGAGGTAGCTGGTGTTGGGGGAGGCAGGGGGACTGTGAGAAGTGTTCAGCATAACAATTCTTGATTCAGAAGTTTTTTTTTTCTTATCAGACTGTAAAGGGAGACTTTTTTAAAGAAAGTTTTGATTAGCTTTTGCTGAAAAGTGCCGAGGTTTGTATTTAAGAAATACAAGAGAGCTACTAAATCTGTTAATAGTTTCAAAGGTATCAAAAAATATTAGCCATATGGAATGAGGGTGGATTACTTACTTTATTTTTATGGTTGATAATGGTGTCAGCAAAATACAGGAAGTTTTGTGAATATAAAACCCAGTTACACAAGAAACATAATTTGTTTACTGTTTTTGGATTCATTTCCTAATATAAAAAACTGTTAATCTATCAAAATATTATCTCTCATTTGGCAATAGATAAATACATAAACCTTCTCAGATTCTTTCTCTTGCTATACACTAATATTTTTATACTACTGGGTTTTTGGAAGTGGAGGTTGAATGAGAGTGGGATGGGGTATGATGTCCATAGAGCTAAACATCATTATTTACTTGTCTGTGTAAATAAAATTCAATAGTTAGCATTTAATCCTTAGAGAAAGACAGAAATTGCAAGGCACAGTTGTGAGTTTGGTGGAAAGACTGCGCGTTGTTATTTTAGAAGGCACATAAACATTATCTAGGATTCTGAGTATATAAGCAATATTTTTGTACTATTCTATTTTTCAAAGTAATAGACTCAATATCCCTCAGGAACTACAAGATTCCCACAGGGGCTTCAGTGTTTCACTTTTTCATAGGCGTGAGCCTCTGAAAATGACCTTACGAAACTTTCAAGAGAAGACCTCAACAAAACCTTATAAATGGTTTGTCTCTTAGTATTTTATACTGATCTGACCAAGTTATACAAGCCTTCACCCTTCTATTACAGGGTAAATTGGATGTGGTTTTTGTTGGATTCAGAATATACGCTATACCAAAGCTGCCAAACATAGTTTCGGTAATCCCGGGGCCTCATTCTATTGGCATGAAGAAAAGCTTGATTCAGAGCCTCTGAAATACGGAGGGTTCAGGGCAATAGACTGGCCCATGACAAACCTTCTACTCTATAGCTGACCTTACTCTAGGCAAAAAAAAATGATGTATAATTCACAATATAATATTTGTGATTGAACAATAATGAGATGTTCTATGCTCTTTTTTAATTTCATATATATTAAGTGTTTTGATATCTTCTAGCACTGATAAAGAGTCATAAAGTCGCCTTTAATTGGAATTCCTTAAAAGCTGAAAAAAAATGTCAAATATTTAAATACAACCTAAATTTACCTCGATATTTTGTCATCATTGAATGCATAGCACACTGAATTCAGATTAAGAAATAGAATATTTCCGGCAACCTAAAGGCTTTCCTAATTTGCTAGGGTAAAACACATACACACACACACACACACACACACACACACACACACACACACACACTTTTTATCTACTTTTTTCTCTCTGATCTTTTTTACTCAACATTATATTTGTGAGAGTTATTCATATTATCACGTGTAGTTGTAGTCTGTTCATTCTTTGTGCTATATGCTATTCCACTTTGTGCGAATATGCCAAAATATACTTATCTTATTCCATGACCAATGAGGATTTGGGGAGTTTATAGTTGGTGTAGTTCATGTATTTTCTTAGTATCTCTATACTTTTCTGTAGGCCATATACTTAGAGGTAGGTTTCTGGATTGTAAGATATACATATTTTAGCATTAGCAGATCTGTAAACAGGCCACCCCACCCAGAGCAGGCAAATTTCCTTATTAAATGGTGTAACAGAACCTGGGGGTTCTGGGTATTACGTGGCTAGGTACTGCTGCTCAATTACCTTACCATGATAACATGTGCCTGTGATAATCCCAAAGATCACAAAAAAAAGTCCATCTCTCTGGACTATCTACTTCTGTGTCATAAAGGCCTGAGCCACAGAAGCCAATGGATTAATGCAGTTATGTGGAAGTTATTACACACTAATCTCATGTGTTTGTACAGAAATATTGCTAATTTTAGGCCTTTCATCTTTCTTAACTAATTCGAGTTTCCTTCCTTTTTTCCCAACTGCTTTAGGAATTCGAAATTTCTATGAGTATAATTTATTATAGAAAATATAGGTAAAATAAAAAAGAAAATATAGAGTTCTTTGAATTTTCTAATTTACAAGTTCAATGAGTTATCTCAAAACCCGTAAATGGCCAAGGAATCTCCTCGGCTCTCCAATATACTCCTCATTCCCGAGCACAGACCTGCATGATCAGATCTCTGCCTCAACACTTTTTATCCCTGCCCTCATCCTCATAAAACCACTTCTACTTTTAGTAACATACCAGACTCTTTCCTATTCTGGGTCTTGAACACCACCTTTCTTCCTGTCTCTTCCCTTGAGGGGATATTATGCACTCCATTGTATAATACAGAAAAAATAAAATAAAATAAAAGAGGTTAAGTGACAAGCACTTGTCACACAAGAAAGCCAAGCTCAAATCCACATCTCTCCTTTTCTATGCTGTGTCGTTTAACCATTTTACTCTATTACCCTTTCTTTCCCTCATGAAAACTTTCCAGGCCTCCTAAAATTGGGCAAAAGGTTTTTTCCTTTGTGTTCCCATAAGCACTTGTGCACACGATACTAATGTATTCCACCTGCTTGCTGAAGGCGTTACCTCGTTAGATTTTAAGATACCTGAAGGTACAGTCTCATCTTCTTTTGCACCTAGAATAACTGTAGGCAAGTCACGCTTCGTCTCATTATCTGCTTTTATTTTCTCTATGTTATTTACTCTCTGAAATTATGTCAATTGTGTATTTTCTTACTTTTTAGTGATCTATCCCGCCCTACAAGAACTGGCTTGTACATCACTGCTTCTCCAACACTCACAAGTATGCTAGGTACTTAACAGATACTCAATGGATAATTTAAATGAATAAATAACAGGCACTAATAAGCTGAATGAGTAAATGTACTACATAAATCCATATCTGTATTGCCTACTAAGGCCCTAGATTTTGTCCTCATGTAAATTCAGGTAAATCTTTGAAAAAATGGGATTTGTAGGGTTCTTTTTTTTTAAAGAAAATGGTGGTAGCCCTCTTGCTCTCCAAAGACTCTACTAAATGCTTATTTTGTGAGTCTGACATATGAGAATCTTGTTTAATATTAAAATATTAATTATTAAATGAATTATGTTTGAGTAATGTTCACTAGGAAAGTAGACTAATGAAATCCATCAGGCATTCCAATTATGATCTCTCCTTCCTGGGCTGGGCACAGGTAATTTATATGAAGATCTTATACTGAGAGGCATTTACAGGACTGTTGGATGTGACAGAAACTCCTTTGATATCAAAATGCCTCAAGAATTACTTCGTGTCTGCCTTATGCTCCATAATCCTGGGTAATATGGGAGGCAAAATTTGTTTTTTTTTAATGAAAAACAGAGATTTAATGGGCCTCAAAGGATTGGTCATTTTCTCCATGTCAGCAAGGAAAGTGATGAAATAGTCATTTCTCGAGGGCTTGGTATAACTGCAGATGATTAGTGAGACTATAAAAGCTTGATAAACAACAATATAGAGAAGGAAGGTGGGCTGTTAGTTCGGGGGGATGCTGAAATCATTTCTCTATGTAAGCATTATGCAACTAGTAAGGTTCTCTTTATGAAGTAGAGGGTTGCAAACAACAACACATAAATACCTATTTCCAGCAGTATGATATCATTTCATTATAATCATCCGTATTTTATGATAAGGGTATTTTTTTCTCCTCGACTTTGCTTTCTAGTCAATAAAGTAAAGCCAAAATAATTTTACTTCGTTGGAGATTTTTTGGATGAAAAAAGAAAAATAAAACAAAAAAATAAATAATTCACCAAGTCAACACCAAAATGTGCTGATATATAGTACATATCAGCAACAACGTAATAGTCTTTTCTGAATATTTCAGTCAATGGTTGGTTGAATCCACAGGTCGAATCCAGGGACACAAAGGACCAACTATAGGTGGTCTTACAATGATTGCATCTATTCTTATCATGTTCAGACTTTTATTTCTTATCATTATTTCCTATACAATACAGTATAACAACTGTTTACATAACATTTACATTGTATTAGGTATTATAAGTAATCTAGAGATGACAATGTATACAGGAGGAGGTGTGTAGGTTAAAAACTATGATGTTTTCTATAAGGGACTTGAGCATCCATAGATTTTAGTATTCAAAAGGGATCATGGCACCCACCTCCCCTCCCCCACCCCACCATGGAAACCAAAAGACAACTGTAAAAATCTGTCTCTATTTATATAAATGTGCATATGACAGAGGCATAGAAAAAAAGGCTAGAAAAATGTATCCCAAAATGTCATCTCTGAGCAGTAGAATTATGAGTTAAATTTATTATCTTCTTTAGACTTGATATTTGTTTTCCTAGCATATCAATAAATACAAATACTTTTAAGCTCACACGAGTATCTTTAGTATTGGTGCAGGGTATGCATTTGGATTGATATAAACAGAAGGGAAGCAAAAGACAAACAACTGACATCATAATCAGTAACCCAGCAGAGAATAGAAGTCAGTTTGATTGATCAAATATTACCCCCAAAGACAGATAGCTGTATGCTTGTCTGCCACTCTAAGGACACAGAAAGATGTGAGACAACATGAAATCCCCTTTCAGTTTAATCGATCTCCCATCCAGGCAGCGGGATGATATCCTAAGAGAAGACCTTTGCAGTGACAACCGTAACCAAATACATGCTAATCGTGAGTAGCTTACGTTGGTGTCCATAGGAAGCGGAAACACTCCAGCAAGGAACCAGAGCCACATGAATAGGAAATCAGGCTCCCTGAAGGAAAAGAGACAGAGTCATGGAAGAGAGAGAAAAATGCAGGCAATGAAATCTTGGGGGAGTTTTAGGGTTCTTGTGGCACTTCAAGTTATGTTAGCTTTACTTTCACACGGGATTGAATGTAGCTGCTATAAATGAATCTACTCTTTCTTTCTTTCTTTCTTTCTTTCTTTCTTTCTTTCTTTCTTTCTTTCTTTCTTTCTTTCTTTTTACAAAATAATACTAAATTTATTTCAATAGGCTGTCTGAGTTATTCAGTTTTGTTATGAGCTGATGAAAATCCATCATCGGCCAATGACAGACCTTGCCTTTCTCTCACTCCAGTTTAAAGCCTGAGTACAAGCAGCTGCAGCATTCATGTCAAAAGTCAGGCATGCCAAGGGTACGTCTTCTCTACTAAGATTAAAACTTGGCCTCTGTTCCTACAGTCCAGAGTAACCCACCAGGAAACTCACTCTCTTGTCACCTTTCTGAATGAAGAGCCATCAGAGAGGTATGTTAGGTCCTTAGAGCCAGACACACTTGGCTCTGATCTTATCTGTCCCCACAGGCTAATCAGAAGCAGACTTGATCAGAACTTGACCTAAAAGCCATAGAGAATAGTGATTGTTGCCTATGACTCATTACGTGAACCGGGCCTTTCCTCGCAGGCAATGCAGATGTCAGCAGAGATTTTTCCCCAAAATCTACATCCTTTGTTTCTTCACCGCTGTCACCCTGTGGCATTTGTAGTCTGCTCCAGTGGAATCTAGAACAAAATGCAGTGTTGGAAAATCTGGGATGAGTTAAAATGCTGATAACTAAGCTCCAGCCTGTGTCCATTGTATCTGAGTCTCTGGAGATAGTATCAGACAATGTGGAGTTTGAAGAGCCTCCTCAGGTGACTCTGACACAACTAAATTCTAAATGCCACTGAAAAAATGGATAACAATCTAGTTATCAAATTAAGTCAGGTCTATGAACATGCTAGTTTTGTAAATTTGGGAAAATTATTGTCTCAGAACCTCAGCTTCCTCATCTATAAAACCAGAATACTAATACCTGAATTCTTGCTACAATTGCAAGATTCATCTATATGTAAACCATTTAAGCACATAGCAAGTCAATAAGTGTTAGTTACTATTAATCTGTAGTGATGATAATAACATTCTTCTTGTACATGGTAGCTTAGTAAAAAATGACGGATTTTGGAGTAAAACTGAATTCAAATTCCAAATTTGATATTTGCGGTTCACTAGAGGTTAGGATAAATTGCTTTAAGAAAAATATAGTGATTGCATGCAGAATATGTGATCTTAACTATTCTAAATCCTCAGCAGACAGTGAAGAACGAGATTAATAAATTGCTTATTCTTATGGTGTTTCTCGACTAGTGGAGAAGTAAGTAAATACCAAAATACACACAGAGAACACACCCAGACACACACATATAATAGAATAATTTCAGGTATTGAAAAACCTATGGAGAAAATAGAGAAGATATTTGACTAGAGGTACTAGAGCTAGGTAGAAGATAGCTTTGGATAAGGTTGCCCAGAGCATTCTCTAAGGAGGTCACATCTTGGATGATAAGAAGGGGGTAGTCCTATAGAAGAAGGTTTTTGGTTTATGCCCTTAACATAGCTTATTGCTGGTGATGTTAATTTTGACCACTTGGTTAGGATAGTGTTTGCCAGGTTTCTCCTGTGTAAAGTTACTGTTTTCCCCCATTCATACTCTACTTTGTGGAAGTGAGTGACTGAGTTGTTCACTTTCTTCTAGCAATATTATACTAAAAGAAATATCATTCAAATGACAAGCAAGCATGAAGAGTTCAACAAGGTAAAGGTTAGGTGTAAATCTGTAGAACAAAATTCCCATTCTGAATTACACTTTAGATGATCTTAAATTTACATAAGATAAGCATCTTGACTGTATCATCACCATAAAACCCAGACAAGCTACTTCCTGATCTTATTGAGATTTGTGAAAGTGGAAATCCTTGTCATTCTTAAGACTTCTTTATTTCTTTTCATCAGTTCAAGTGAAATTACATGTTCCTCTTTCTCAGCACTTACTGAGGACATAGTTAACCAAATGATAAAGACGATCTTTGCCTCAGGTGCATTACCCTCAAAGTAGACATACAGATGTCACCTGCAGACATAACAGAAACCAGGTGAGACAGGCAGAAGGTCAAGAAAAATAGTAAAATTGACATATGCCAATGTGTAACTAATGAATGTGTTTCTACCTGTTCTTTCATAGTCTCAGCCCAGCTTTTTTCCACAACTATTTAATTATGTTTTAAAAGTACTAGATCCATAGTTTTCAAACTTTAAAGGGTATTGGAATCCCCTTAACCTAAAGGACTAGAGAAAGCAGACTGCTAAACCCCATCCAAGGGCTTCTGATTCAGTAGTTCTGGGGTGTGGCTCAAGAAACTGCGTTTCTGTCAAGTTCCCAGGTGATGTTGATGATGCTGGTACAAGGATTATGCTTTGATAACCACTGTCCTAGATTAATCATTCGATTTGAAATATTTTTATTTAAAAAACAAAAATGAAAACTCTGATTTTTGTTTTTTAATGAGGTTAAATTTTCATAGGTTATAGTTTTTAAAAAGATATATGTGGCAGGATGATGTTGGAGAATGGGAGTGGTAAAAAGGCAAAGGACCAGTCTCAACTGGGGCAACTCGTAGGGCTGACCCAATATCTGAGTTCACTGTGAGTTTAGCTAGGGTTGTGATGGGATCTAGGACGTGCTACCCTAATATACAGTATCTTGGTATATTGGATATTTTTAGTAGAAGGAGATTGAGGAAATGGCAGAAGCAAGAACGTCACTTATTTCCTCCCCACTTCTCTCTTCTTCTCTGAAACAAGTCATAAAAACCTTCCTGTGAGAGATGACCTCACCATGCCCAGAGGAAGGGACAGCCTTATCTCTGAAGACAAAGGAATGCCCAAATGATCCTAACAGAACTTGCTAAATTTCCCCTGATTTACAACAATTACCATTATGTCCATTCCTCCATAACTGTGCACTCTTAATCCAACCTAGTATAAAATATGGAGTTCTATTTCTCTGAGTCTTCATTTCTTCATGAAAGCTGCCATATCATGTAGAATTTTTGTTGAGTAGGTTTGTATGTTTTTCTCTTGTTAATCTCTCTTTGTCAGTTTAATTCTCATGTTCAACCAGGGACCCTAAGAGGGTTGAGAAAAACTTTTTCCTCCTCTACCATTACAGCTACATTGCAGTTCAACTTGTCCCTGTGCCCCATCCTGCATCCCTTCACTCCCCCAAACTTGTTGATCTCCACAGTACTCCCGAACATGCTCTCTGCATGGACATGTCCACCTCAGCCTGAAAAGTGGTCAACACTTGAATAGGTGGTGACAGTTTTATGTGTGTTTGTTGGTTGGTGTTTAAGGTTGTACAAACAGATGCTGAATTCTTACCCTGACAAGAAGCCATTGGTTTTAATCAAATACTGCATAAATTCACAGATCATCCTAGTTTGACTCAAAACAGACTAAGTCAGAATTCTTAGAATGTGGCATTATTATCCTGGCAAAATACAGTAACTTTTACATGTTACTATAAAGTATCTCCCTCCAGTGCTGACTTTACTCTGTATAAAGATTTGATCAGTTTAATTGATTGTTTTAGTTAAAAAAATAAATACTATGGAAAACTTTTAAGTAACATATTAGGCAAATCAATTGATTTTTAAAAATATGAAAAACATTTAATGTTCTAAATGACTCGGTGTATAAATGTCTCCTCCTGATACAGATATTCATTTAGAGAATTAATTTGTGCTTTTGAATTGCATTCATATTTATAACTTGCCTTTTAAAGATACTTTGGTCCATGAAAAATGTTGTTTTATATGCCAGCCAATGTGACCTGTGGGTGACCACAAATCTCCCTAGAGAAGGAGCTGACCTCTGCTGTTCTTTCCTCTTTTTCATATTTTCCCTAAAAGCAGGTGTCACATCTGTCACTACTTGGCCACAGTAGACTGTGCTAATTAACTTATAAATTATGTTCATGTGGCATTGCCTCTCTCCTGTGAGGCAGTCCTATTTGTTTGTTATGCTACATGGGAACGAGGTTAAAGAGGGCCACCAATTTTGCATAAACACTGACCTAAATGTTTGGACGCTAAAGAGTATGTACTGTTTCTTTGTATTCCCCACTGTGTTTTTCCATAACTGGGGGGCCATGTGTACTTGTCGAATGATCTGAGTAGTTAAGAGAAGTATCTTTGTACACAGTGGATAGGGCAGTTAGAGAAACATAGGAGGTTAGCTATAAGACCACAGGAAACGAATAATTACTTATGATTTACAGAACAAGAATTCGACCATACATTTTCCATAGTTGTCACCAAAATTTTACTACACTGTGGCCAATCCTTCAGCACTTTGCTTTGAATTGGCTAATAGTAACCTGATTGAGCCAAGTACCCTATGTGTATTTGAGAGTAATTACTGCATTTTCTCTTCAAATGAATAGACTTTAAGCTTAGAAATTCTATTCTTTAGCAAGACATTGACCATGGGAAAGAGGCTATAAGAGGGAGGGAAATGAGCTATTTAATTGTTTTTCCCAATCTGTTCTGACCTTTAAACCAATATATGCACTTATATATTTCAACCAAGTATTCATAGCAAACTCCTAAATGTTATCTAATAGCAATCCTCAGCATGACACTATAAATGGCCAATTGAACCTTAAAGGTAAACTTTGAGATAAAAGTAGGTAACCTTCATATCAGTCCCAATAAGTATCATAAACCTGTTCTAGAATGAAAGAAGCTGTTTCTTTCCCCCAAATTGTTTTAAATGTAACACTTGCTTAGAAAGAAGACTACAAAATGTCAAAGGAAGGCAAATATTAAATCTTAACAAAATGTTTTTTATTATAATTTATAAGATATTGCTAAAAATGGATATTCCATAGTCTAAGATATATGGTGAGGGTGGGGGGAAATAAGCTTAAGCACTACAATTAGATCTTTACTGTATCCAAAAGAAAAAAAATAAATAACATAGTGATTTTGACATCCACTTGCACTAACCAAATTCAGGCAATATTGCAGCAATAATCTGCCAAGATGTGAAGGTTCAAAGAGCCTATCTAATTCCATTTGGATTTAATTATCAACTTCCCTTTTCTGCCAAAATGTTTTTTCAATGCTTGTTGAATTAATCTTTTAAGAAAGGATTAACAGATGTAGATAGAAGAATTCATCAGGGCTAATTTTGAAACATTATTATATTTGACAAGATTTCTATCATTTCAAATTGTCTATCAACTATAACCTCCAAATCTGATGCTAATAAGTTATTAAAGTCACCAATAGAACTCACCTAATTAAGCAAATTCTAATTTATGATGTACCGCATTAAAAAATAAAAGTGCATGCAGTGTAGAATGTGGTCCAAGTTGACCCTGGAACCAGCTATACAAACAAAGATGATTCACTCAAGCTCTCTAAGCCTCTACAACTTCATTTCAAAATTGGGAAGAATAATAGCTGTTCTAAGTTTTTTGATTTATTTTGAGAAATTAATATAGAGAGCATTTAAAATATTAGGCAAGATCTATGAAACTATACTAATATAAATCTCTGATAATCTACTAATATCATAGTTTTCTACTTTAAAACTTGAGTTTTATCATACTAAAATATGCATTTTGTAAATTTTTACTTTGTCCTTTCTTACATACATGAAATTTCCTTGTAATTATACTTCTGTACTTAAAGATTTTTTCCTACTTAAGCATCAAATATCCCTGCAGCTCTTTATGAGTTAGTGGTGAATGAGACAACAGGTTTGGTCTTCAGTGATAACTGAATAATCAATATTGACCTTATTGCAGAAACTATATAAAACCTTAGTGATCTAAATATTTTTAACATCTTGATGATTCTAAAAGTATAATGTTGAATCTATTTACTCCACCAAATAAAATGATCAATACATTGCTATTCCAACAACCACATTCACACTAAAATGTCAGTGTTCATAGAAATTTATGGGCTTTTTCTGTAATTTCCTGTGAGTCTATAAAGCTTTAAAAAATAAAGCAAAAACCAAAAGTAAAGACTTAGGTGACTAAAAGAAAGTTATCATCTGGAAGTGAAGATCAGAGTAAATGAGAGAAAAATTTAAATTATTAAATATGTTAATGAGGTACAATTATTTTTTTATATATTTTATATATTTTTATATTCAGTAACTTAAAATTGTTCTTAAGTAGAAGACTTTTGAGATTCTTTTTATTAGAACCTAAGAATGGTGCTCAGGTTACCAGATTATCAAGCAAAGCTTCCAAGAATGGGGCATTGAATTAAGCCAATTGGACCTATGGAATATGAATAAAATTTTGAAAAGAGTTGTTCATGTTTAGTTCCAACAAGTTCTATCTGCGTGAATCCCTAATATTTAGAAGCAAAGAAAAGAGAAGTACCCTTCTTCTTTCATCTTTTTTTTTTTTCCTGTAAAATGCCTCTTCCCCTAGTTGCTTCCTATTTACTCTGCTGGTGAGGAGGGTGAAAGGTGGTTATTGTGATCTTCATGATTTAATTTAGTAATTGTGGTACTTCAAAATCAAATAAAGCCTTAGTAGCTTGTCTTGGCACAATTCCTATTTTATAAAGATGCTAAATGTAACTTTCTATTGATTAGGAGTGTAGTCTGAAAAACAAAGCAAAAAATCTCTAGTACTCATCCAATCCAAAGTGAGGCACTAGCTCATCTAGCATAGAATTCAGTTGTTATTATCATTATTACTATTAAATTTGACCAAACCAGGGTATATATGATTACCCTGCTTATAAATCATTAAAACTTGGCTTTGCAGGCTTTTGCTCATCTCCCATGTTGAAGATATTGTAAAGGTTGATTAGAATTGGAAGATCCAGAGAAAGAGCAACTAAAGCAAGTTGTAATCCATAAACAGCAAGGCTAAGGGGCATGTTCCCATGAACCAGATATAAGTCAGATGAAGCCAGATGAAATCCAACCCTAACAGAAGATAGGCCACTGGAATTGGCTAGCCAGAAAGTGCCTGCCCATGTTAAACAAACAAACAAACAAATGAACAACAACAACCTCCAAATAGAGGATTCATCTGCAGATGTATCAGCAACCCACAAAACACCCACCATCCAATACACTGACACCATCAGTGCTGTACCATATGCATAAGAGTTTTCTGCTGCTTCTCTTGTTTCTATCCACCCTCTGCTTAATCCTAAAGCAGAATTAAGGAGAGAAAGAAGAGATGAAATGAGAGCAAAAAGAGGCAGCCAACTATGCATCTCCATGCTTTGTAAATTTCCAAGGATGAAGCTGGCCTAGCCCAATGTTTGGTACATAGAAGGCACACCATAAATACAATTGAATACATTCTTCTCTCTTCACCTTTTTCCTTCTATTTTTTACCTGTGCTTTGTCTTGCTACAACTTTTCAACAGTATGTCATCCTCATACTTTTTTTGCTTTGGGGGAGGGAACCACTCCAGTGCTATCAAGGTTCTTCTTACAGCATCATTACCTGCCTATCTGACCACTTAACACTGGATGAAATTTCACAAAGTCCAGAACTCTTCCTTATGAGAGGACTAAGCTTTAATGGGAAGGTCCTAGGTCAAGTAAAACATAAATAAATAAGTGGAGAAGAGAAATACAAGAACCTAACACAAGAATGCAAAGTTCGAGAACACGATAATGACAAGCTCCACAGACCCAAGAACGGAAATTCTACGAGGAATAGGTGAATAGAGGAGGTAGGTGTGGGTTGGCCAATGAAAATCGCAAGTAGATTCAGCTCTAAGGATCCAGAAAGGGCTGAGGTAGAGAAAGAGAGGAAAGTATTTTGGTATAAGAGGTGGAATGTATCAGCAAATTGAGTGTAAATTGAGTTACATTAGTAAAATTCTAATTAATCTTGACATGAATGGAAATAACTGTTAATTTTATTGAAATCAGTATATGACAAAAGACTTAGTGTTCTAATGTCATATAGGCCTATTCCATTTAATAAATATATGTCTCAGTTAATCAATCTAAAACTCAATTTTCTTATCTGTAAAGTATTCCCTAGTCCTTTCCTGGAAGAAATAATAAATTAATAATAAAAGCTCTTAGCAAGGTCCTAGCATATAGTAAAGTCCTCAAAAATATTAGCTTAAAAAAAAACAGCATTCAAAGGACCATGGGAAGAGTTACCCAAAGAAGATTAAAACTGAATTTTCATGGAGAAAAGGGAAAGAGAGAGTTGAAGAGCCATCAGACAGTCGAGAGAGGGAATCAAGAAATATGAAAGTGACCAGTGAAACTAATTGAGCTCCTTTACCTTACATTTTCCACCTCACTCACTCCATGACTGTGGCAGATGTCAGAGGATTTTTTGCCTGCTTCATATATTTTGTATCTGTTTGCAAGATTAATGCTAAGAAGATATGCCATTTTCCACCAGTAAAGGTGTACCCAGTGGAACTCTCAAGAAACTGGGAGACTGAACAGCAACATAAGTTCATCAAATGTTAACTCATGGCATCTTGGGGAAGAAGAATTGGGCACAGGCTGTGGGCAAAATGGATGGTTAAGGCTGCTGAGAGATTCTCAAGAACATAAAGTGTCCATCATCTGGGCTAATAGATAATCCATGCATAGACTTTTGAATAAAAGTTACTTTTGTAAAAAGAAGTATTATTACATAGAGAAATCTTTTACAAAACATGAAAAACTTGTAGGAGCCCAACAGCACCCACTAAGTCCTGATTTTCTCTTTGTCCACCAGTTTCATTCCTCCTCTTCTGCCCTGGTCTAGTCAATTTTTTTTCTCTTGACAGGCAAGACTGCCATCCCGTAGCCTCTGAGTTTTCATCCTTTTTTGCTCAGGAGATGGGCTGCCTTTAAGTCTCAATCCCAGTTTCCCCAGAAATAAAAGGCCAGAAGAGGCCCAATTTAAGTCCATGCCTATCATCTGTATTCAAAAAGACTTGATCATGTATTTGTGTACACACACACACACACACACACACACACACACACACACACACACACACAGAG
>NW_011888813.1:6835582-6837923 GCF_000151845.1 Pteropus vampyrus
AGAGGCCCAATTTAAGTCCATGCCTATCATCTGTATTCAAAAAGACTTGATCATGTATTTGTGCACACACACACACACACACACACACACACACATATACACACACACACACACACACACAGAGCTGCTAGCCACCTAACTGTGGGCAGGAGGGAGAGGTTCTCAGGAAAAACTCTTATGAGTTGGGCGTAGTACTTAAAGTAGTGTCCACAATATTACGTATGCGTTTCTGTATTGTGCCACCATAAACACTGTCATTTAGGGGTGTTATGTCATATTGCAGGTATGAAGCCTTGCATAACCACTTATAATCTAAATGAAAATCAAGCATAGGCTCATCTATGAGCATAGTAGCCTTAGGATTGCTTTCCATAGGTAAACAAAATGTCTAAATTATCTTACCCAATTGCCTGTGATGAGGTTTGTCTTGTCAAACTTGTCCAGTCTTCTGTTTTTCTTCCATCTTACCTGATTTCTATGCCACAGTTATTTTTTTCATATTATTTTAAAAAATGATTAAATTAGAAGACATGAAGAACACTCTTTTGTTTTATTTCAACTTTACATACCTTTACTGTAATCCACATGATGGAATGAGCCACTTGATCATTTTATTTCCTGAACTAGAATGCTGATTTTTAATTTTAAGCTACTTCAACTTATATTCGAAAAGAACTGTATCGGTCCATTAGTAAAACATTTCTTTTCCAAAACCACACAAGCTATTTGTGTGTTTTTACTGCAGTGTTCACAGTAAAGGTACTCCAGAGTCATTCACCTAACCCTGATATGACTTTGTAAATCCAAACAGAGCTATTTCCTGTGGAACCCAAGAGTTTGTCTCAGTGAATCAATTCAGGTCTTTTATTTGGAAAAACTCCACTGCCTATGTCATTTGGGCTTTCATGTGGTTCTATGTATGCCATTGTTGAAATGTAGCACCTTTTTGTTGTTGTTGTTCTGCCAATTGAGTTAAAAAGTACCCAAGCAAAGATTGGATAAGATTCCAAGATGATTCGTGCGTAGTGTGATGCTTTGAGATGGGGGTATTTTTGTAACTTGTGAATGTTAGAGATATTTCCAGCCATGATGGATGTATTCAAAAGCTCAATTCATTTTTGATTCTAATGATGACTTTCAGCGTATTAATTCAGCAAACTCTACCTTGAGACCCTTCAGCAGCTGTGAGAAGTTGGAGAATCCTAGAGAGAGAACAGAGTATGAATGAAGTACTGCTTCATGATATATTAATTGACCATCAACTATCTGCTTTACAACACTCGAGTCGTTTTAGTTTTTCTCTTCCGGTTTTAAATTCTTTCGTTGCTTTATGCCTAAGGGACAGGAAGTCTGTAATTTGAAACTCCACGAAGTTCACTGTCCTTTTCCTTTCTGTGACTGTGAGGGGAAGCTGGAAACTTCAGTAACACCATGTTTCAATTATTTTTATTTTAGACCACATGGGCAGAGACTGCTCACCACTGTTTGACAGGATGTTGCTGTGTCTTCTCGGTAGGGGGCCACTGCCCTTCAAAGAGAGAGAATTGGATTCTTTTGACTTTTTTAAAAAATGTTAGCCACACACAAGCAGACAACACCTCACAAGAATATACGTCTGAGTGAGAACTTTTGAATGAGGCATACTTCTCAGCTGTTTTTTCTTGCTGAAGAGGAGAATATATTACTTCTTGTCAGTTCTAGGAGCTCGACTTACTAATATTATGAAAGTTATAGATCCACAGTATCTTATCAAAAACTCCTGAGGTCAGAGGTAATTTGGAATTCAGAATTTTCCAGATTGCTTATATTGCATGTTATATAATTCCAGATTGCTTATATTGCATGTTATATAATGGATCTGGGATAGGTCTGGGCAGAAGTATAGTAAAGCATGTTAATAATTCTGCAGCAAAATATGTGACTATTCATACTAAGGAGGATAGACAAAGATTAAAAATACTCATTCAATTCTCATTGAGTTTTCCACAAAATTAGTTCACGCAAGTCAGATTTTGCTCCCACATAGGTTATAAAAGTTTTTGGTGTTCAGAGCTTTATGGATTCTGGAATTGTAAATAAGAGATTGCGTGCCCATATTCATAGGTTTCAGGCATATTGTAGATGCTTACTAAATACTTGTAGAAATGATTGAATAAATGAGTGAGTGAGTGAATGAGTAGTCTTTTCTAAGGTAGAAAATAAAGAAGACAAAATATTTTATGATGTAATAAGATGTCCAAATATGGAAGCAGACTTTAAAAGGAGAATTGCTTCAAATGAAGTAAATAATTCATTTTTCTGGCTAATCACCACATACAGCATTTAGACCAGGGTACTCAGC
>NW_011888813.1:6841388-6843604 GCF_000151845.1 Pteropus vampyrus
AAAGGATTAGGTAAACATATTGATGTTTCCACTTTTATCTATAGGCTATACAGATATATTTACCAGCATGATAAACGAATAAAACATTCGACACTGGGAGGGGGTGAGCAGAGTAACAGTAGCACAGGTATTTCTTTCTTCCTAAAAAGAAAAATTATTTTGGCTTTCTAAATGCAACTAGATGGCTTCAATCACTGGACTCATATTTCATAATTAAAACTGGAAAATGAACCCATTGGCTAAACTTCTTGGCTTCTAGAAGCACATCCATTTACTACTAAACAGATTAATCCCCTCATCTGGAGTAGGAGACAGATAGATTAACTATATGAATTTTACCATTAAAACCAACAGAATGAGGCTTTGTTTCAAAGAAGGGAGTTTCCTCAACATGGACTCTACGTGGACTCATTCCAGACCTCAACACTCCGCGTTTGAATCTGGTAGGATTTGCAGACAAGTATTGGCTGGTAATAACTACTATCCCATTAGCTCTAGCAGCACTAGAGGAATGCTGTCCTAATTCCTTCTGACACATCCTTAAAACATTCTCATGAACACCAGAACCACCATGCACTGAAAGTAATGAGCAAACAAACAAACAAAAATAGAACAAAATTAAAAGCAGCCCTGCTCCCAAAGAGAAGTGTGATTTTTCTTTGTTTTAAAATGAGATAAAAATAATCTCCTAACTGTTCTGGCATCCCAGAATATCAGGCCTTTAGACTTGGCTTGGAAGCTGGATTGGTGATATATTAACCATGCTTTCTTTACTAACTTAAAATTAGGATATATGGTTTGTTAAATATAAGTTCACAATCAGAATACGAAAACACGGGGCTGCGCCAGAAAACTCCGGACATGCGGTAAACCCATGACTGAAACCTTGTAGTCCAAACACATCATTTTTTAAAGGAGGAAACTAAAAGTGAGTCAAACAGCTTCTTATTGACTAATCTGGACCCAGGAATCATGTTCCCCAGTCTACTGAGTTCCTATCCAGTGCTTTCTTCTCTTTATTTTTTATTTAAAAAAGAGAGAGAGAGAGAGAAGAAAAAAGAAAGAAGCCCAAGTTCCAATGTCATGAATATATCAAGTAATCAGAGCCACAGGAGGAGAAAACAATGTTCACAGCCAGGGAAAATGCAAAGGTAGCTCTTGACTGTAAATACAAGAGAGAGAAAACTAGAATAGAATGATTTTCTTCTCTGACACAGCAGGGAGATTGCCTAAGAGGTAGTCAAAAGTATGCAAATGTGATTGGGTGCTGAATGCAAAGAACTCTGTTTGAAAGAGATTCTGTGCAGGAGTTGGTGGCTGGGGATCTTAATGAACTCTTCAGTGGAATGCAGTGAGCTGAGCAAAAAAGACATTCTTACTTCTCAGGCTTGTGTTAGGGTTGATGACTGTCAGAGAAGGTCAATAGATACATAGGTGCTTATCATTTTATGCTCATGTGTCCATCTTTCTGCAAAAACTAAAAGCAATTCCAGTGGTAAGGGACTTTTTTTCTGTCCCTTTGCAGATTTTTGTAAAAAAAAAATAAATAAATCCTATTTTTCTTCTGGCCTTTTCAGCCCCAGTAACATTCTTCATTGGAACACATTGCTAACTTTCTTAGCGTATTTCCAAAAGAAGAGAAGAAACTAAATGAGTGCTTTTAGGCTGGGGTTCAGTGATTTAGAATTACAGAAATTGTGAGATAGAAGAGGACTTAGAGACTGTTAGCTTAGGGGTTCTCAGCCAGGGGTGGTGATTTTGTCCCCCAGGGAACATTTGACAAAGTCTGGAGACATTTTTGAGTGAAGTCACAACTGAGTGGGAGTGATAGTAGCATCCAGTGAGTAGAGTCCGGAGATATTGCTAAACATTCTACAATACACAAGACAGCCCCCCGACACACAACAAAGAATTCCCCCCAATTGACAATGGTGTCTAGATTGAGAAACTTTTCTGAATAATTTTGCTCTGTAAATGAGTGCACAGAGACTCAGTGAGGTTGAGCGATGTTCCATGATGTTGAGCCCAATCCTAAACACCTGGTCCTTGACACTCCTTTCTAGTGCTCTTTTATATAATAATTGAAACTACTATTTGCATTGTTAATTCTTGAGACTGGTTCAGGTTTTCTAATTACAATCCTTAACATCTTAAAAGGAATAAACTCCACTGTGTTTGCTCAATTGGTTAAGCATCTCTGAAAAATGATTCATTTG
>NW_011888813.1:6843654-6858026 GCF_000151845.1 Pteropus vampyrus
AGAGAGAGAGAGAGAAGAAAAAAGAAAGAAGCCCAAGTTCCAATGTCATGAATATATCAAGTAATCAGAGCCACAGGAGGAGAAAACAATGTTCACAGCCAGGGAAAATGCAAAGGTAGCTCTTGACTGTAAATACAAGAGAGAGAAAACTAGAATAGAATGATTTTCTTCTCTGACACAGCAGGGAGATTGCCTAAGAGGTAGTCAAAAGTATGCAAATGTGATTGGGTGCTGAATGCAAAGAACTCTGTTTGAAAGAGATTCTGTGCAGGAGTTGGTGGCTGGGGATCTTAATGAACTCTTCAGTGGAATGCAGTGAGCTGAGCAAAAAAGACATTCTTACTTCTCAGGCTTGTGTTAGGGTTGATGACTGTCAGAGAAGGTCAATAGATACATAGGTGCTTATCATTTTATGCTCATGTGTCCATCTTTCTGCAAAAACTAAAAGCAATTCCAGTGGTAAGGGACTTTTTTTCTGTCCCTTTGCAGATTTTTGTAAAAAAAAAATAAATAAATCCTATTTTTCTTCTGGCCTTTTCAGCCCCAGTAACATTCTTCATTGGAACACATTGCTAACTTTCTTAGCGTATTTCCAAAAGAAGAGAAGAAACTAAATGAGTGCTTTTAGGCTGGGGTTCAGTGATTTAGAATTACAGAAATTGTGAGATAGAAGAGGACTTAGAGACTGTTAGCTTAGGGGTTCTCAGCCAGGGGTGGTGATTTTGTCCCCCAGGGAACATTTGACAAAGTCTGGAGACATTTTTGAGTGAAGTCACAACTGAGTGGGAGTGATAGTAGCATCCAGTGAGTAGAGTCCGGAGATATTGCTAAACATTCTACAATACACAAGACAGCCCCCCGACACACAACAAAGAATTCCCCCCAATTGACAATGGTGTCTAGATTGAGAAACTTTTCTGAATAATTTTGCTCTGTAAATGAGTGCACAGAGACTCAGTGAGGTTGAGAGATGTTCCATGATGTTGAGCCCAATCCTAAACACCTGGTCCTTGACACTCCTTTCTAGTGCTCTTTTATATAATAATTGAAACTACTATTTGCATTGTTAATTCTTGAGACTGGTTCAGGTTTTCTAATTACAATCCTTAACATCTTAAAAGGAATAAACTCCACTGTGTTTGCTCAATTGGTTAAGCATCTCTGAAAAATGATTCATTTGTCTTCTTTTTAAAAACATTTAAGGAAATTTAAGGAAGTTGAATTATACACCATGCCCTTGGTGGTGGTTTCTAATAAAGGTGAATAGAGAAGGGATCATGAGCTAATTTATAGGCCTATAGCCAATGATATATAAATATAGAGTGAACTTTTCTCAAACTTAGAAAAAGTGAATTGAGAGAGAAAAAAACTCACCTTTCAAAACTATAGGAGAATGGAATGTTGACTCAAAGTCAATTCTCTAGCAGATTTCTCCTAATGAAACTCTTAAGAAGCATGGTATCACTATTTCCTTATCTCTTCTTTTGTGGCTCTCTGTGCAGGGAAGATAAATAGACAACCAGTCCCTGCCATGAAAACCTACATACCTATTCAGCCTTGGCCTGAATATAGCCCCTAAACAATGTGAATTAGTGTGAATTCATTCTTTAAAGAAGACTGCTTCTTAACAAAATTATACTAGTAGAAGTTTCAGAAGATTTTAGCCCCTCCGAATCTCCTGGATTTGAGTGACTTCATACTTTTTATTATGTTAAAATCATATAGTACAAAAGCCTCCCCTTCTGAACAGTGTGGAACAAAGTGGATTTCACACATTTGCTCATTTCCTGATAAAGGTGAGTAGAGTTTGCCATCCCAAAACATGCCTTTTGAGATTGGATAATTTGAGGTTGTTTATTTTTAAGAAAAGACTCAGAAAAATACATTTGACCTCCCTTAACTGCCTATAAGAATTCAAATAGAGGACCTTCTCCAAGAATGCAGCTATCACCATAGATAACTATAGTTTAATATGAACTAAGTATGGTAGATGGGGAGCAATATAGCAAGGCTCCTTTTCTGATCAAAGTCCTCTCTGTGTCCCACAGTTAAAGATGGTCCAGCAAACATTTATTTATGAAACATTTGCTTTTCCATTTCTATGTGAATTGCCTTTCTGCCCTTTGAAGTCCCAAACTACAATTCCCTCACCTTTCCCTGTTCCTTAGCTCAAGATGGCATCTAAGCCTCAACGACCCACTCTATCCCAGGTCACACATTGTTACGGATCCCTCATATGTACAAATGTAATAAATTTGGTCATTTTCTCCTATTAACCAGTTTCATGTCATTTTGATTTTCAGTCCAGTCAGAAGAACTTAAGAAGTTAGGAAGAAAATGAATATTTCCTCTCCCACACTGGTTTCACAAAAACCAGGTCTCTCCAGGTAAAGGGGAGCACAATTCGTCACCCCAAAATATGCCCTTTTGACATAATGATTATTTTAGGCTGTTTATTTTTAAGAAATAGCAGACACAGAAGAAGCTCTGAAAAACTAGTAGAAGTTATCCTTTGTAACAGAAATTTACATTTATCGGAGAAATCTCTATTTATAAAGTGTCTCCCACTCTGTATCAAGAAGAGAGAATGAAACTCTAGAAACGATTATCAATGAAGAATGCTCCTACTTGATGAGCATGAAGACCACACCCCTGTTTACTGCAATTTTCCTGGTCACCTCCCATAACTGGCCTCCCCAACACCCCCCAACATCTTCCTTTTGTCTTTAGCTGCAGATGGCATTTGAGGTGGTGGCTTGGGTTATTTCCAGGAATTACTCAGTTTTCCTGGGTCTCTCTCATGTATGTACACAAGGGGTATACATATTATGAAACTTCTGTTTGTTTTCCTCCTATTAATCTGTATGATGATGATGATGATGGTGGTGGTGGTGGTGGTGGTGGTGGAGCGGGGGTGGTCTCAGCCTAGGACCTAGAATTATAGAGGGAAAATTATTTTTCCTCCCCCACACAGGTTTCAACTTGTCAAATTAAAGAGAGACAGCGAATGAATTGTCTCTTCTTTTCTGAGTGGCTCCTAAGTAATCTTCAGTCATCTCACTTAAAAGAATAGAAATGACCTACACTTTATTCTTATTTCGGCTTTTATACATACATATTGATCATTTATCTGTAACCCATATACCTAATAAGTTTACTTTTTAATCTCTTTCCCAATAAACTACCTGTCTCTAATTATTTCTAAGCAATTTTATGCAAAAGTTATTACATATTTGGAAAAGCAGCATTCACATAGTTCCCTAGTACTTTTTCCTTTTGAAAAGCTTTGTACAATTTAATTAACCTGTTTATGAACTGAAGATGTTTTCTATTACAGTAATTCCAAAATATGCACAGGCAGTAATATTGTGTATTTCAACTCCCAAAACATAGGCCTGACAAACCCAGAGAAGTGAAATATAGTATAGTACCTACCTATTTATAATCCAATCATTGAATTAAAGTTGTATGTCCTAACTGACCTGTTATCTCTAAAGAAGGATTAGATACTTTCTCTTAAATGAATTTAATTATGTTTTAAGAATGTGTTAATTTTCAAATTCATCTATGAATTATGATGTTAGAGTTGGTCAGAGGTCTTTACCAAAATAAGGATACATTATTATAAAATGAATCAAGGATTATTTTGATAATAAACTATATAAGTTCCACATACACAATTTATTGCAGTGGTCTGGAACTGAATCTGAAATATCTCATAAGTATACTTGTATTGATTTAATATTCACAACAACCTTATGATGATAGATACTATAGTTATCTGTATTCAACATGTAAAGCAAGTGTGGCACAGAGAGGTTAAGTAATTGGCCCAAGAAGTACAGCTACTAAGCCAATGCAGCCAGGATTTGAGCCAAGATGACTTTGACTCTGGAATCATTTCTCTTAATTATAGAATTTGGCCTGATAGTCTAATAAAAAAGAAAAAAAAAATAATGACATTATCACAAAATGTGGTTCTAAAATTTTGTATTTAATCATTCTACATCAAAGATTCTACTTACTACTTGGACTTTCCTAAAAATATCTATATCTTTATAATTTAGAACATAGCATTTATTTGAAAGTTTAAATGTTATCAAACCTCAGTTCATAATTTATTAATTGTTACATGTTATAGTTTGTTTGTTTCTTTCTTTTTCCCAACTTTGCACTTCATTGACATCGATAAGATTTGTGACAGAGTTTAAAGCATCGAGTTTACTTTGGTCTGATTGATTATTTAATGTTTGATTTTTTTTAAGGGGGACCTGTATAGAACTTGGAAATCAATTTTCATGTTAAATTATTAGATTAGAGTACCAACTGTCAAGGTCCAAATGCTTTCTATGAAAGGATATTAGTCAAGACAGGCATCCTCTGGTTATGTAATCATACTGTAAAAATGATGTGTGTGTATTTGTTAAGAAAAAACTGGCCAACTGAATTCATGTATACACAAAGAATTTAAAGATTAGAATAAGCAAAGAGAAATGGAATTTTTCAAGGCAGTAAACACCCTGCTCCAGATTGGGACTGGAGCTGGGGACAAAGTGGGAGAATGTGGGTAAGTGAAGCTTCTCAGTTGATGTACTAAATTTTGTTAAAGTAATTTGTAACTTTGCATTTTGACACTGGAAACAGCGTATGCTGGGTAAATAAATTAATATGCGTTAATTGTAACATCAACAATTCATGAAAAAGACTAGAGTAATAGATCTAAACCTAATGCCTTTGCTATTATATAAAACAATGCTTTTTAATAGACTTGGATTGCCTACTTTTAAGCAAGGGAATAATCACTCAATAACTATGACCTAAAGAAAATATAAGACATAGCGTAGACAGATATTATTACTGTATAGTTTGCCCATTTCCTTTTTAAAATGAATAATTGTAGGCTCTTATTGGTTTAGTTTTCATCTGTTGAGAACTCTTTCTCCTCCTTCTTTTTGGTTGGTTTGTTTGTTTTAAAGACCAGCACCACAGGGAGAGTAGTTAAGCACAGATTTTCTGAAAAGTCTTTTGTGTCTGTTCATCTCAGCCAAGGAATTAATCCCAGACCTGGCTGTTTGTATGACAATGTTGATATCTGATTCTGTCACTCAAAAGAAAATAGGAAACTTTCTCTTGGCATCAATATTTCTGAGTTTTCTTGGATTTGGTAAAATACGGACACTACTACTCTGAATTTTATTTTTCCCTAAGAATCGTTACTTTTGACAATTTAAAATCCATATATTATTAATATGCCTTCGATTATTTATTTGAAAAAGCTCCAAAACCAGGTGGAATTAAACCAAAAGTTTCTGAGCCTGGTCTTCTAATTATCATTGTTAAATCTCAAGCTATTTTGCCTGTAATTCACATTTTATGCTTTTATTTTTATTTCTTTTTTCCTTTCCTACTGTTTTTAATCCTCTTCTTCATCTGTATTATTTTAAATATCTTTATTTTATAATGTCACTATTGACATAATAGTCTCATGAACATCGTTGAAGAGAAGAAAGATGCAAATAATCATATTTTATCCTATAATAATTTTGGTTAAGTATTACATTAGCTGCTTTTAAAACTTCAAAAATTAAGCTCAAAAACTGCTTCATTTCACTGTCACAACTACATGAAGACTATGTGTAAACCAAGAGCTAATCTGCAAAATAAATTACTAAAATTGCAGTTAAGAAAAATGTTAGAAAGAAGGTCCCACTTGGACTATGAAAACCCATCTCTACTTCTTGTCTCTTATTCATAAAATACATTTCTTTTATCTTATCTAAATCCAAGCCTCTGAAAATTTTGTGAGAAGTAATGTAAAAAGACTTTTTAAGTTGCAAAGTGGTGTATAAAGCAAAAAAGTTTTTTTAAAAATCACCATCAGTGCAGGCTGTGTAAAATCTCCATGTGTATATTTAGCCTGTCAAAGTTAAAAGGTTGAGAATTCATTAATTAACATTTATTTAAGAATTATATTTTCTTTTTCTATGCATTGTAGAATTTTACTAGCTTATTTTAATTGCAAGCTTCTTTTCAGATTGTAAGCTTCTTAAATTCCAACATCAAGTTTTATTTAGTAATAGACTGTAAAAAGTAATCAATTTTTTTGGAATAAATGAAAACTTTATCTTGTTAAGCCAGACATCTATATTTCCTCTCTTATTTCCTTCATGTTCTCCCATGAAAGAACCTATTTATTACTCTCATCAGAAAAATGAAGAGGATTTAATTTTAGGGAATGTCCCAAAATTAAAATAATGATTTAGCATGTGATGTACAGTATGTACAAAATAGTTATTTCTTAAAATAACATTCAATAATAATGGATAATACATTTGCTTATTTTTAAAAGGCTGTTGACAATTGTTCTTCACACTTCTTACTCCAGCCAGTTGTGCAAACTTACCTTATATTAAGGGTGGAGATTGTGTGTGTGCAGAGCAAGTCTTAAAAACTAGCTCCTGGAAAGAAAGCAGGGAGAAGCTCCCTGCAGGAAGTACATTGGCTCAGTATAATCATTTCCTTCTCTTCGTACTCTTAAGTGCTCAGAATGTTTCTCTTGTTTTCTGGCCTTTTTAAAAATCATGTTTGGCTAGCTCCAGATCCTTTGATGTTCGGGCTTCTGGGCTGTGCTCTTGAGCTCTGAACAACTGGCATGGGCCACTGTCTGACATTTGCCTGCCTTTTGGCGCTTTGTAGTTTGCCATCCAGACTTCACAACGCTCAAATATCAGACTTTTCCAGCATGCATGATTCTGACCATTAGGCCACTCTGATTGGTTCCCTCTGACCTTAGACCATTCTGATTGGTTCCCTCTCTTCTCAGTACCAGCTCTCCCTTCCAAAGACTCCTAGACCTGTGGTTGGGTCTGTTTTGCTTTCCTGGTTGAAATGGGAGCTTGACTCATAGAGCTTGTATGGAAATGGCCTTGTTCTTGGTCTGCCTTGTATCACACCTTCAGAGAACACCTTCAGAGAACCACTGGGATGGTTTACAGATTGAAGATTGAGAGTAATAAGGAAGGTTAAAGAAGAGAAATTATTTAGCCTGGGAATGCGAGTGTGAGGGACAACTTAATAACGGTCTCCAATTATGCTGAAGGTTCTGTTAGCATCTTAGTGCTGCAAATTGCAACCAGCTGTTTTTAATCTCTACTGAGGACAGAAATCATGGATATGAGTGTCGATTATGGCACAGGAGATCAGGGTTAGGCATAAATAATTTCCTGAAGGAATTTGCTTAGAGAAGTCTCCATACAAACAGAAAATATGAGATAAAATGAATTCAGTCTCATATCTTTGATTTCCTTCGGGGGAATTGGAATATTGAAAACTGGAGTGACTCAGGTTTTCAACTGGCTCAGAGTAACAATGTTCAAGGTCAACTGCTTTCCAAGGGATGAGAATAAAGATTGAAGCTGACATAGACACTCTGAACTTGGACATTGGCTCCTCATTTCTCCATCGTCTCATTATACCTCCCCCACTGTATCATTTTACTTTTCTGCTTCAAGTACTGATTTTTTTTTTGCTGAGGATGTAACAGCTGAATAAGATGTGGTATCTGTTCTTGGTACTAATTAACACAGGGCTTATTTTCAACTGTATCCTATCACAAAATAATAATTTAAATGGAAAGCAATGTGCTATCACACATCTTTCATTCATTAATTTTAAAAGATATTCTTTATCTTTCATTCTTTTAAAAGATATTCCCAAAGCAAGGCAAATGATACTAGGCGCGTGCTATAAATGTTAATAAAAATTGTCTTAAGTTGTGGTGCTATTTTTAATTACTTTAATTGAAAATTTTCTGTTATTTATTTTCACTCTATATAAATTTATAAGCATTTATTAAGGGCTTAGCTCTCAATTTAGTAGATGCCCAGCCTCTACAGAAGAGCATTCTCTGATTCCCCAAACCCTTATTTTTCTGCTTACATTTCAGGGTTCTTTTTAATTCATGTGAATTCAGAAAATCTTTCCAAAGATTTACAGTGATCTAATCTCTATCACCTATGGCATCTGAGAACTAGGGTGGATATATGTCCATTTTCTTCTTCAAAATTACCTATAAAGTTTGCAACAAGCCAGCTTTCAGAAATCAGAAAAAAAGTGACCTGCAGAAGTATCACCTGTGAAGAGATTGTGCTGTTATGCTGATACTCTTTCTAGCACTCCTAAAGCAGCTAGCTAATGGTCCCTCTTACTGAGGCAAGTCCGAGTGGTGAATAGTTCATTACCATATAGAGAGGCTTTGCTTCCGTTGCTAACCTCTATCAGAAGTCTTTGCTTTGTCTTTTGCAAAATTCTGATTAAATTTGTTACCATCAAAAAGTATTCTATCTCTTCCAGTTCTACCTTATACACGCCTGTGGCGGAGGATGGATCTTTGTTCAAACAGTTCACAACATGGTGAACTGGGTATTACCTGATGCGTGCCCACCTTACATTTGCTAGACTGGACTAACATTTGCTTGTATGATGCACTTGGGGCTTCGGGGGCCCCTCTTGATTACATACCTGAAAGCACTCCCTCCTCTGATTGTCTTTGTTCAGAGATAATTTTCTTTTTTCTCATTTGCTTCCATATCTCCAAAATGCCTCTTTTGAATCTTAACCCCAGCCATTTCCTCCTAAGGACTTAGGCCGAGTCTGCAGAATGCTTCCAAAATTTTAGAATGCTTAGTCTTAAGATAACACCAATTGCCTGTAAGGTTTTTTTTTTTTTTTTTTTTTTAATTCTAGTAAATCCTTGAAAGCAAACCAATAATTGCGGTTGCGCTTCCAGAAATTTGGTGCACTCAAATGCTTATCAAGTTTCCTAGGAGATTCTGATGCTTGCCAGTTTAAGAAACTGAGGCTAAGGAACTTGTCATTGATCGTGAGCCCTTTAAAGACAACTCAGTAGAAGCTAACTTGGAAAGTTTTATTTCAGTGTTTGAGGATGTCCTATCATTTTCTGTCAGAAATCACTGCTCTTCTGGTTCAGCTGGATATGCAAAAATGTCCATCGCATCCATACTCCAATCGTAAGTTCCTGTCTACATTTTGCCCTTACCTCTTCATGTTATAAAAAACTAAGTGCCTCTCTGTAAACTCTTGGGTTTGAGTAACACACCCGGCTCCTAAACAGCATGCTTTGCTGCATTTCATTCGGGTCTGCTGTTGAAATTCTTCCAGAAGAAAGATGAATAGAATGAACAACTATTCAATGTAGAATTTGTTATTTGTATTAACACAAACAATAAAGGAAATGTTTGCTTGCTATTTGGTCCCTAGAAAAATCAGGGTTTTTTTTTGTTGTTATTTTTTAATGTCCAGTAATTAAGGCATGTCCATATTGTGTTAGGCCTTAACACTGAAGAAGTTTAGAACCTTGTTGTGTAATGCAATAAGTCAGAAACTAGAAGTTTAATGCCATTTTTAACCAAAAGAGATTTAGCAATTCAATACAACAAAAGAAGATCCAGAATCAAAAATATAGTAGGCTACTCATTAAAGTTTGTTTAATGAAAATGAATAGTGTATGAATAAGAGAATAATGAGAGAAACTGACAAAGAGTGATATACATAATGCTGTAGAATTTTAGGTTAAGAAAATATTATTTTAGACTGGCATGATTCCAGAAAGCTTTCTGGAAAAGACAAAAAGCGAAATGGAAAAAATGCAGAATATTTGAGGAGGACAGATTAAAATATTATATAATTTTTAAACTAATAACAGGACTAGTTAAAATTTGATCAGTTCCTTGTAGGGTTTACTTATTTAATTAATAATAAATAACCATTTAACATTCGAATGTAAGGAGACCTGCTGAGCAGAGAGTTAAAAAAAATGGCAGACAGGATTTTTTTTCAACCTACATTTTCTTTTATTAATTTTGTTTTGGGGCTAACACACTGTGGCAGAGTAAACATTTTAAAAACATCATTTGTCAAAGTTCACAGCAAAACCCTTCATACATAAACCAATTGAAGGAGACGACAAGACAGTAATGGTTCTATTGTTTCACTAAAAGTCATATTACACTTGTAGAGAAAGTCACTTCAAATTGCTTAATGACCTTTGGCAAAATAACATCTTGAGTCACTTTTACTTATGTGTGTGCCTCTGAATGCAGGAACAAAACTGAAATGTTACGGTTCCAAAAATGCCAATTTTTACCGGCTACGCACACCCACAACACACATAAATACAGTAAAGGAAAAAGGAAAGGAAAAGAAAAAAAGAAACCACAGCACTCAAACAGCTGTTGCTGCTTCCGGCTAATGGACTTTATTTTGAGAAAAAGCAGCAATTACACATAAAACTCTGCGTGTACGGGTGTAGGGCAGATTAAAATGTTTCAGAGCTCAGGAAAACACCATTATATCCTCCCCGACCTGTTTAGTATAAAGAAGTTTTTTTCTTCTCACCTCCTCCCCACCCCCAAAGAGGCCTGTCTGGGTGGGGTGGGGTAGGGGGAGGGATTAAACTCCTAGACTGGGTAATTATGCTTTCCTGTCCAGCACTGAGAAACTTTGATGATTTACTACATACTACACATTTTCATCACACAAAACATCACTTACAGCACTTATGTGATTACCTAATTAAGTCATTAGACACAAAGGTGCTTATCATGAGATAATTACATCTCAGGAATATAAAGAAACAGAACCCGGCTTGAAACAAGAGTCCTTATGACAAGGGCTCCTTCGTTATGCACCCGAGATCCTAGAAGGCAGTTGGAGGCGTTGGGAGCTGCGAGTTTCTCCACCGAGACAGCTGGGGTTGGAGGTCAGACCAAAAAAGCCTTGACTTCTAGATTAGTCTGTTATGTAGACCCCGCTAATCACTGCCAGGGCAGCCACGGGCATGTGTGCACCCCGCTCAGAAGGTGGAGGGCTGGAGTGGCACTCGAGAAGGATGTGAAACACCAACCACAGAGCTGAACACACTTGCTGCAACTCCCCTGGAGGTCTAATTGCTGATCAAATTAAACGTACAAAGAGATACGTCTGCATGGTAAAGGTGGAAGCCAAAGATTTCTTAATGTGGTTTTGAAAATTTTCAGGCATCATTTGATGGTATCTAAAGGGACGGAAATTCCCCAAGTATTTATCTTAATTATACCATATATACATTCGTGTGTGTGGTGTGTGTGTATGTGTAGATGCTTATTAAAACACATATCCATATACACAGGCCCATATCAACATGAAGATACAGATGGGCCAACATTTGACAAAGTTACCCAAGTCCATAAAATTATAACCAATACACAGACAAGCAACATTCACCATTAACGCCATTAAAATATCTTTAATTCTGTAACCTGCTACATCAGAGTTTGCCCATACAAATATAAATGTTCATACACATAAACTCATAGTAAGTTCAACTTAGAAAAGCCATGGGGCATCTCCTTTCAAAGAGATTCTCTGATGTTTGTGGTTTTATTTGCACAAAGATACATACATTACAGGGACACCTATAGCAAATGTCTCAACAAAAGAGTGTAATGATAATCCAAAGCCACATTACCTAGGTATTGAAATAGGAATCATATTTTCAAATGAAAGTGACTATGAAACAGAAAACAAAGAAAAAAACAAAATAGATATTTAGATAGAGAAGTTATTCACTTTTGGAGAAATAATGAAAAATTGAAAATCTATGAAGTCCTCTAAGTTTTCTCTCTGGCTCCAATCATGTAAGATTACTGAAAAGTTATAATTCAAGTCTGAGACTAAATTATATATTTTATAAATATTCTCTGGATATGTTATGCATGAAGAAATATAATTGAAAATATATAAATTTTAAAGGTGTAGGCTGGTGATATAAAACTAGCATTGACTAGAAAGTCGACAGATCTAAGTTTCAGATCAGTCTTTCTCCTACCAGCTTTGTCTTTGAAGCTAAATAATCACTTAATATTTCTTGAACTTACCTTTCATATTGTGAAATAGGTCATCTAGCTCTATCCCTTTCCCTATCCACAGGCTACACACACCTCTAAGGCACAAAACACACACATACACACACATCAGAGGTCGCAGCTTTCTAAAATCATTAAGAAAACATCTGATTTATATATGTGTGTATGTGTGTGTGTGTGTGTGTAACAGTCTGTAAAATATTCATAAAATTTTTTTCAGTTAAATTCTACTTTTTGTTAGACTAGACATTTAGTTAGTACAAAGCCAGTGGTGTTGAGTCTGTGCTATTCTTCTCTGTATTTCTCAAGTACCTACCCAATGCCATTTACATATTTCATGGATGACAAACTGAAACTAAGGGGCATTGTCTTTATTCTCAAGATCTTGCAGCCCAAGTAAGAAAAGTAAATGGACTGTACCATCTGCGAAAGTATGTAACTGAATGTTAAATTGTGTATTATATAATAGACATTGGAAATAACTTGAAGTTTATAATTTGGACAAGGAGAAGAAGGAGGAGGCTGTTCAAACAACGTGTACATACAGCAGTTTGAATATAAGTACAGCAATGGGAGTAAGGCACAGTTGAGTAACAACTCAACAGCAGAGGCTGCACATAGGAAGCTGTAAAAATCTGCTCTGCCAAAATAAGGTATCACCTGCTACTCTTAGTTCAATCTAGTTTTACATCTAGTTTATAATGTGGTGTTAAAACATTTGGCTTTAAAATCTGCTTTTTTATTTTAGGTGAAAGAACTATGGAAACTATTTTAAAATTACAGATAAAATTGGGGAGCACTCCACACTGCTGAGGTCTTGGGGAAAAGAGGACCTCAAAGTGCTGATGAAAATCTAATCAGACTATATTTCTGGGAAACATTTTGACAAAATTTGTTAAGATCCTTAAAACTGTTTATATGCATTGATTTAGTTAATTTTACATTTGGATTATATTCCTAAAGGTAAAAGAAATTGTGTAAAAAAGTTTTATGTACAAGATATTTATTGTAGCAGTTCTAAAAATAAAGAAAATAATGTTAGTAACTTAAAGTGTCCAATAGTGGATATTGATTATATAAATTATAATAGCTGCATATTGAATATTATACAGTCATTAAGATATTTTATAAGTAGTAGAGTGCATTCCTTATCAATTACATGTATATTAATTTATATGTATATGTACATGCACACACATACAGAAAAGTCCTAAAATCATGCAAATTTGAAATGTTAGCATCTGTTAACTCTGAGATGTGAAATGAAGTACTGTGTTTTTTCCTTTTAATTTTTATATTTTTATCATTAGTTCATAATAAGTCCATAATATTTGTTCACCAAAATTTTCCAAAAGAACATCAAATTGAAACGGTATTTATATTTTATTATATGAGAAAAATATCATTTTTAATTTTAGGCAAAAAATACAAAATAACGACTGCACTTCATTTGGCATCACTGACATTGTTTCTTAGTCCTAGCTTTTGAAATGGTCTCTCCTCCTGCCCTGCATGCTTCATGGTTCACTTCCCACCTCTCAGCTCAGTGCTTTTATTTTCAGAGCTGCCCCTGTTCCTCTGCCAATCCTTTAGATAAGGATGTATCTTCAGATTCTCCTTTGGTCCAAATCCCCACTTTTCCCTCTAGTTCATCCACTATGGAGGTGATAACCACCACCAATATATTAGTGGTACTCTACATTTTATCTTCAGCTAGACCTGCAGGATATGTCCACATACGTAGCCCACAATAACTGATATTCAAATTACTGGTTCTGAATTAATCATCAGACCGCGGAAATCTAACCCTCCTCCTTGACTCCATTTCTTGGTCATGACCCTCAAATCCATAAACTGAGCTAGAAACCTGGAAGCCATCAGTGATTTCCCTCTCCTTCACCCTTGTCCTCTCCTTCACCCCCGCCCACTTCTAGTCAATCACCAGTTCTGCTGATTTCACCTCCTATTTCTGGAATCTGTCACCTCTTTTTCTTAGACAACTGTCCTGAATCAGCTTATATCATCGTTTCCCTGAACCGCTGTAACAGCCTCCTCTATGGTTTACATGTCTCTAGCCTTGTTTCTTCTCAAATTCATTCTACAAGAGTTGGCCAGAAGACCATTCCTCAACAATAAACCTGAATAATTCACTTTTCCTATTTTAAACTCTTCAGCAGCCTCCCCGTGGCCTATAAGATAAATTCCGAGCTCCTTAATGTCATTCACAGGATCTATCCTATCACAATCCTTGCTTTCTGAGCATTTCATCTCAAACCCAGAAACACTTAAATTTCCATTCACACATTATGTTTCCCTTGCCACTATCTGACCTCTGTGCCTTAATGTGCTTATCTTCCTTTCCATCCCCAACTCCATTTGGCAGCTGATTTCCCACTTAACTGTTAAGACTCACCTGAGGTTTCACCTTCTCTGGGAAGTGTTACTAAC
>NW_011888813.1:6858076-6861353 GCF_000151845.1 Pteropus vampyrus
TCACTGACATTGTTTCTTAGTCCTAGCTTTTGAAATGGTCTCTCCTCCTGCCCTGCATGCTTCATGGTTCACTTCCCACCTCTCAGCTCAGTGCTTTTATTTTCAGAGCTGCCCCTGTTCCTCTGCCAATCCTTTAGATAAGGATGTATCTTCAGATTCTCCTTTGGTCCAAATCCCCACTTTTCCCTCTAGTTCATCCACTATGGAGGTGATAACCACCACCAATATATTAGTGGTACTCTACATTTTATCTTCAGCTAGACCTGCAGGATATGTCCACATACGTAGCCCACAATAACTGATATTCAAATTACTGGTTCTGAATTAATCATCAGACCGCGGAAATCTAACCCTCCTCCTTGACTCCATTTCTTGGTCATGACCCTCAAATCCATAAACTGAGCTAGAAACCTGGAAGCCATCAGTGATTTCCCTCTCCTTCACCCTTGTCCTCTCCTTCACCCCCGCCCACTTCTAGTCAATCACCAGTTCTGCTGATTTCACCTCCTATTTCTGGAATCTGTCACCTCTTTTTCTTAGACAACTGTCCTGAATCAGCTTATATCATCGTTTCCCTGAACCGCTGTAACAGCCTCCTCTATGGTTTACATGTCTCTAGCCTTGTTTCTTCTCAAATTCATTCTACAAGAGTTGGCCAGAAGACCATTCCTCAACAATAAACCTGAATAATTCACTTTTCCTATTTTAAACTCTTCAGCAGCCTCCCCGTGGCCTATAAGATAAATTCCGAGCTCCTTAATGTCATTCACAGGATCTATCCTATCACAATCCTTGCTTTCTGAGCATTTCATCTCAAACCCAGAAACACTTAAATTTCCATTCACACATTATGTTTCCCTTGCCACTATCTGACCTCTGTGCCTTAATGTGCTTATCTTCCTTTCCATCCCCAACTCCATTTGGCAGCTGATTTCCCACTTAACTGTTAAGACTCACCTGAGGTTTCACCTTCTCTGGGAAGTGTTACTAACTCGGAAGACAATCAGTGGTGTGCTGGCAACAGCTCTTATGAGTTCATGAGTAACCATTATTAAATTTTCAGGAATTTTGTGACCCAGTCATTAAACAGAGCCATTAATAAAAATTAATTTAAGTAAATTTATGATTAAATTTGTGTTCTCTCCCTCTCTCCCTCTCCCTAAATTAGTCTGGCTAGAGGCACAGAGGCAAAGGCTTATCAAATTTAATGATTTTTTCAAAGAACCATCTTTGGTTGTATTGATTTTCTGTACTGATTTCCTGTTTTCAGTTTCATTGATTTTTGCTCTAATTCTTTTTTTCCTCCTATTTACCTTAGATTTACTTTGCTCTTCTTTTCCTAGTTTTATATGGTAGAATCTTAGATTATTGATTTTAGATCTTTCTTCTTTTTTAATATATGAATCCGATGCTATAAATCTCTCTCTAAGCCAAGCTTTCATTGTGGTCTACAAATTTTGATAAGTGGTGTTTTTGTTTAGTTCAAAATGTTTTTTAATTTTTCTTGAGATTTTTTTTTGACCCGTGTGTTGTTTACAAGTACATTGTTTAATCTCCACATATTTTGGGGTTTTCCAGTTGGCTCTTCTCTGTCCCTTTCCATATCTTCTCATTTGCCTGTGTTCCTTCACTGTGTGATCTATTTAGGTGTCCACCTCCTCTCATAGAATGTGATGCACCTGAGGTTAGGGGATATCTCACTTATCTTTGCCTTCAGTGTCCAGCCCAGTGTCTGGCACATAGTTGGTGCTTAGCAATATTGAGTGAATGAATGAATGCACTATGTAAAAAACATTCATAGATCAAATTTGGGAGTATATACACCAAAAAAGTAAATAATGATCATTTCTGGATTATCAGATTATGTCTATTTGCTTTTTTAAAAAAATATTTTTTTCATAATATTAAGATAATGAGCATACTTATATATTTTTTATGTAATTTATTGGGTTGACATTGGTTAATAAAATTATCTAGGTTTCAAGTGTACAGTTCAATAATACATCATCTGTACATTGCTTTGTGTGTTCACCAACCAAAGTTAAATCTTCCGTCACCATATATTTGACCTCTTATATCCTTTCTACATCCCCCCAAACCTCCTTTCCCTCTAATAACCACTAAATTATTGTCTGTTTATGAGTTTTTGTTTGTTTGTCGCTTTAAGTTTTAAATCTCGCATATGATTGAAATCATATAGTTGCCCACTTTTTTCGTCAGACTTGTTTTACTTAGCATGATACTCTCAGGACCCATCCATGTTGTTGCAAATGGCAGTATTGCATCTTTTCTTATGGCTGAATAATATTCCATTGTGTGTATGTACCACATCTTCTTTATCCAATCACCTATTGAAGGATACTTCAGTTGTTTCCATATCTTGACTAGCATGGGACATACTTATATAAGAAAAAAAATTACTAACTTTAACAAGAATGTTTATGTTGAAACACTATAATCTATTCCTCCAATTCTTATCCCAGTCCTGCTATCTAGAACCAACTACTTTCAAATCTTACAGATGTTTCAACTGGTATGTACCTTTCATATTCCCAAATACTATGCTTACACTGCTATACTGTTGCTGTTTCTTGATATAGCTCTCTAAATTATTTGAAGATATAGCTTTTTAAAAATACTACATATACACACACACATCTTTTTCAATGTTTAAATCACAGTTTTGATTAAATCAGTATTAAATGTTTGTAATATTAAAACATATTCTTCACTGCTGAGCCAAATAATATACTTGAACTTTGTTTCCTTTCTTATACAAATTTCTGTTTTTTTCTGAACCTCTTTCACTTTACTTTATTGTACTTTATTTCACTTAGACCAAGAGTCAATCTTGAGGCCATAAGCTGCATATCAAAAAACCATAGAATGAGGATGCTTGATGACCATGGGCTCCCTATAGTCATAGTTCTTTTATATAAAAGAATAAACCCTTTTACTCTCAAGCCACTATTATTTTGGATTTTCTGCTATATGCAATTAAACCTAATTCTAAAATCCTAATTTGCACATTTTTCCTTACTTATTCACATTCTCTCTCTCTCTCTCTCTCTCTCTCTCTTTCTTTCCCTTTCTCCTTCTCCCACTTTCTTTCATATTTTCTCCTTTAAGAACATCACCATCGGAGGTCAAAGAAACGTGTGAAAATAACCACATAATCATGTTATTTTGGACAACTGCTTTATTTCTTTAAGCCACTACTTGTTCATCAATAAAATTGAGATGTTAACACCTACTTCAAAGTCTTATTTAGAGGTTT
>NW_011888813.1:6862008-6875386 GCF_000151845.1 Pteropus vampyrus
AAGAGTCAATCTTGAGGCCATAAGCTGCATATCAAAAAACCATAGAATGAGGATGCTTGATGACCATGGGCTCCCTATAGTCATAGTTCTTTTATGTAAAAGAATAAACCCTTTTACTCTCAAGCCACTATTATTTTGGATTTTCTGCTATATGCAATTAAACCTAATTCTAAAATCCTAATTTGCACATTTTTCCTTACTTATTCACATTCTCTCTCTCTCTCTCTCTCTCTCTCTCTTTCTTTCCCTTTCTCCTTCTCCCACTTTCTTTCATATTTTCTCCTTTAAGAACATCACCATCGGAGGTCAAAGAAACGTGTGAAAATAACCACATAATCATGTTATTTTGGACAACTGCTTTATTTCTTTAAGCCACTACTTGTTCATCAATAAAATTGAGATGTTAACACCTACTTCAAAGTCTTATTTAGAGGTTTAAGTGATAAGATACCTTAAACGAGCTTAGCCTAGTGTCTTAAGCATAGCAAATAAACTCATAATAAGTGGAAGGTAGAGGTGCTGGTAGTTGTGGTTAGTTGAAATAGCAGCAGCAGCAGCAGCGGCAGCAGCAGCAGCAGCAGCAGCAGCAGCAGCAGCAGCAGCAGAAGCAGAAGCAGTACCGGTAAATGTCATGGGAGCAGCAATAACAATAGGAAGCCTTCTCCCTGTCAGACCACCATCATTTGTGATCAAGATAGTTCAATGAGCATCCTCATTTACTTACCTAGTTATACTCATAATGAATACTTGTCATATACGTACTTTTATCTCATTGAATTTTCTCTAATCTCTAGTTTTTTCTTCCTCTTTTTCAATTTTAGAAGTCTTCAATACCATCTTCTGCCCAAATCCATAATCCTTTTTTAAATTCTTTTCCTTAATTTTCTTGGTTCAAGAGCTATTTCTGGGCTCTTCAGATACATCTCCAATCAGAATGTTCTCATATGCAAAATGAATTGACTTGAAAATGTGACCTTTCTCAGCTGACTCTGATCAAACATATCAGAAACAAAGTAAATAAAAATATTTTTTCTTATTATTTAACATTAAGGTTTATTTTCAGACAGCAATCTTGTGACTGTAAGTAATGAGCTCAAATGCTTTTAAGCAACCTGATTATAATCTATCAAAGCAACTGTGTGAGAGTTGACAAAGAAGAATGACATAAACATTCAAAAATATGAAAGTATAGAGCTTTCTGTATATTAATATTATAATGAATGAGATGGTTTTAGACAAGTAGAGAACTGAGTTACTCTATTTATCATAGATACTTAAAACTTTAATTCCCCTCTACATTAAAGTCAAATATAATACATGGAACTTAAAGCAACAGTAAACATTTTTGTTTTGTTGCTTTTTTAAAAAAAAACTGGAGTATTCTAGAGAATGTCTATTCCACTCTCAATCTCTGTTTTAAAATTGATATATTTCTGTCTTCCTATTTTACACCTCACTACATGTAGTTCCAGTAAGTAGCATGTCTTATTCAGCCAAACCTAATCCTAACTAATTACACAGGATATAAGGAATTAAACCAAAGTAGAATATAAGAGAAAACATTTGTCTTCCCATGGAATAGAAAATGTTCGATGTAGGAAAAGTAGAGTTTAGGGGGAAAGTAGGTATAAGTAGGGCAAAAAATAAGAACTCATTATTTATTAAGCACTAGCTCGCTGACAAATAATATTATACATAATCTCTCCCCCCACCATCCCCCCAAAAAACCAACATGTAGAAATATTGTTTTCATTTTATAGGGTGATTAAATAGCCCAAAGTCATAAAAACTGTAGGAGAGTTTAAAATTGAATCCAACTTTTTTAGAAACCATTCCAAATGTGTCTAAAACAATTCTATAAACAAATAAAATACTATCACCCATCTACTTCAAAAATAATAAGAAAATGAAAATGTTCAATGAAAAAAGGAATATAACCATAAAGTAACCATATAGCACTTTTAAAATAAAAACTAACTTGGAGAATGAAGATAATTCCTATCTTGTTCTCCAAAGAAAACAAGCACACCAGAGGAAAATCACATTCAGGACTTGATTTAAAAATAATTTAAGATTCTTCTAACCCCCCAGCAATCTGTCCACGAGGTTTAGATGTTCCTCAAATAGTGTTATTTCCAATTACATAGCACATTAACATCATTCTGGTATTTAATAAAAGGTAAAAAAAAAAAAAATCAGAAACAAAGCAACTATTAATTCACACACACACGAATGAAAACCAGAAATATTTAGAATTTATTTGAATGTAATTCAAATGGAAAATGTGTCCAGGTTTGCCTTTATCTTTAGTCCTGATTTTGGCTGTTTGATTTGTCTGCACTTCAGAAAAATCCAAAATTAATGACTTTTTTTTAACTTCTGGTAAAACCTTAAGTAAAAACCCATGTTGTTTATAAAAGCAATCGAGCAGCTGATAAAGAGGTTACACATTCAACCCAGGGTCCACAAAGTTTCTTCAACAACACGAAGGATGGGAAAATCATAGAATTTGAGCTGAAGATCACATATTTTAATTTTTGCTATATCGACCCATTGCAAATGAAAACGGAAGTCCCATTTTCTGTCATCGAACTAAAACGGTTTCCCACAGATTCTGAGACCATATTAACATCTTCTATCGTATGTAAATTAGAAGTTAATGAACATCAAAACCATTAGTCCTCACTTACGTTCTATAATTGAATCGATGCAATTGATTTTAAAATTTAGAAGCACTCCACATCTCAGTAAGGCATATAGAGGCTTTTAAGACTCTGACTTAGCTCCATAAATAAGCCCATCAGATTGATAAGAATTCTCAGAAGACATGAAACACAGCATTTACCGTGCTCAGAATTTGACATTCATGACATAAAATCCTGTTTTTGTCATACCCTCAGTCCTGACCTATTAAGGAGAGAGGGTAAGTTATGCAAAACAGAATATAATGAGGTTTGCATGTTCAAATGGCATAAAATCCCTATTCTTCCAAAAAATCACAAACACAAGCACACACACAGAAACAACTCTGTAGGGACTGGAACATATTCAATAACTTGCACAAAACAAGTTGAATTTTCATTTGAGTCTGAGGAGAACTGTTATGGCATCTTAGTCAGTGGGGACCCAGTAATGCTTTCTGAATGATGCTGCTTTCTGCTCCCCCACTGGGATTTTTGAGAGTGTTGCACTTACTTCTCAGTGGTGTGAGCCATGTGGTCACAACCTATAAAGTCATCACTTCCTAAGGTCAATAGATATATGGAGAAAAGGCCAAGAAGCCTTCTTACTGAAGTCTTTAACCAGAAAGTCAACAGCAATACACCACCAATTCAGTTAGAAAAAAAAAGAATGCCTTGGTGTACAATTTCTGAACAATAGTTTCCACTGAATTAAGCCTCACTTTAAAGAAAAAGGGCCATTGCCTAACTGGATTTGCAGTTTTCTCTTTTAAGATTTACTCAAACAGATACTATTCCTTGGAAGTTTAATTAATCATCAGGAAATAGCAGTTCACAATTTTTGTCACTGCCATCATCACTGGATTGGTTTTCTAGATTATTATTTTTTTCTTTTTCCCCATCACATTTCACTGAGGAGTCAAAGGGAACAGTAACTTAAATTTATGGAATTTGATCATTTGGCTATCTTGAATAACTATAGGTTCAAGAGGTTTTAGCTTCAGTATTATCTATAACATTTGCAACAAAAACTGATGAGGAAGAGGATTTTTTAAAAATCAAAACATTTCTTTAGAGAAAAAAACCCATACTAACTTACCAACAAGAATTATATATTAATATTTTCCCCTTAAAAGCCTTTGTTCAATGCAAAGTTTTACCAACACCATCGTTTTAGTATTCATTTTGTATTAGTAAGAGTCTATACTTGAAGCCCCTAGCTATAAGGATTCCCCTGAATTTCCAAAGGGCCATTTCCCTAGAAATATGGGGGAAGAAAATTACAGACAGTTATGTCAAATGTACGCACCCAGCAAGAAGAAAAACATTCCTACGATCTGCCTGTTCACAAATTTCTGACAATGACTGGGCACTCACACACACTCTGAACTCAAGTGTCTGCAGACTGAGATTCCCTCAACTCTCCCAACTGTTCAGTTCCTGGTATTGGTTACAGCAACGCAAGGCTGCGCTGCTCAGATTTAAACCGCACATTGCTTTTCCCTTTCATTTCTGGCCAGCCGCTCAAAGCCACGCGGCAGGTGCTGTCTCAGGAATGTCACCATCTACTAAAAGTATCGTAACATAACACAGAGACAACGGAGTTCTCTTCAGATGCACTTTGCTCTTCTTGACAGATTGCATTCCTAATAAGACAATGTCTCAAAAGCTCAAAGCAGAATGGTATGTATGTTTTACCGTTCAAAAAATAAAAAATAAACCACTCCTATTAGTATTGCTTGGGCAATGAACCCCAGTGCTGGGTGACAGGAATTAAGAAAGCAGCTGCCAGCTGCTGCACTGGACAGTGTTGAAGGAGGAAGGTTCAGGCAAAGTTCTCCAAAAGGCAGTTTTTTACACTCCTTGGGTGCTTCAGAGAATGACACTTTAACTGCTTTCCTATGTGAGTTACGGGGGAATGATGTAAAGAAAAACCAGTTTCAAGGGAGTATCAGTGGCTTAAGTGATTCAATTCAATTTCAGTGATTCAAGGGAATAAGAGAGCAGAAAAGTTAAATTATGTAAGGACAATAACAATTCTGAAGTTAGAGTCTCCTACTTTGGGATCTAAAGGCTTTGAGTTTAAGGACTAGATTCTGAGTATGTCAATGTCCTGCTTCCCTGAAAAATCATGAAGTTTGTGTTTTTATGATGCTTTTTTTGAGACTATGATTTGATAACAGAAAGCTAATGTCTCAAGAAAAATAACCAGTTGAACGATTTGTCTTAGAAACAGATACTATATTCCAGCAAACTATATCATAATGCACATACCGGATACAGATAATATAGCCCTAAAATTCAATGAGAGGAATTTTGTTTTCGGTAAAAAATTGTTGGCCTGGATAATTTCGACTTCCTTTAATTGTCTTTGGGAGAAGAGTCTCTTGGGGACTGGGTCAAGGGCATAGCAAGTGATTCAATAATGTCTATGTAAGAGCTATATTTTTACATGGATTCAGATACAGCCCAGATCAGAGCATAACCCTCTCAAAGCATAACTATTTCATGAAATAAAAGATTTCAGAATATTGCCTGTGGGAACTCAGTATGTAATATTCCTAATGGAGAATATTATTACCTCTCAAGCTTATGTGAGTTTCATCCCTAGAATTATTCTTTCCTCTTTCAATGGGTAAAAAAAGAACTTAAGTAAAAATTGCAATATGCTTTTGTAACAGCTAGCCTCTTAAGCATCTGCCTTGCAGCTGTCTATCATTTTATGATCCTCATATATAGCTGGAGTTGATGAGGAGAAGATTGAGCACCTGCTATGTACTGGAACTTTATATTCAATAGCTCATTGATACTTTCAACCTAGTAAAATAATTGGTATTATATTTTTAGATGAGGAAACTTAAGATCAGAGCAGCTAGTAACTATTCCTAAGTCACAAGTGACAGGTGTAGAACCAGGATTTGAATCTATGTCTATGTGACACAAATGCTTATGTTCTATGCATTATACAGGACACTTCCCTTAGCAAAAAATAGGCATACTAAGTTTCTCTCCTTAACATACTAATCGTCATACAATAGTGTGTGTGTGTGTTACTTGCCATGAGTCGGCTCCCATACCTGGTGACCTTATGAATGAGTGATGTCCACAATGTATTCATCTCTTAAACTCTTTTCCTACTTAGAATTTTTTTTTCAATTGAACTAAATTAAGCCGAATAAAACTCATTGTCAGATAAATCTCAGAAGGTTTGGGGATTGAATGGAAGTGAAAATCATGCCAAATTTAACAGCCTTCTGGCCAGTAAGTTTATAGCACAGATTGAGTCTTTTATGATTCAAGATTCCTTGTATTTGACAAGCTGTGATCTCCTGTATAGAAGTAGAAAGACATGTAAAAGAATTCTTTAGACATCAAAGAGTCCATAAACAGGACCATATCAGATAGTTTGTATATATAACATAAACTCTATAAAGGCTTTTAAATTTGATGTCACCCATTCAATGGGTCTGCATAATGTTTCTTTTTCTTAATCATTTCTCACTGGAAATTTTATAACTTTATTTATCCATAAATATTCCCCTTAAAAATCAATATGTAAGCATAAAATAAATAAATTCAGTAGAAAGGAAATTTATAAAGAAATGGGATACTTTTATGAGAAGTTGGTAAAGTGTTTATTAATTATTATTATCATTATTACTATTATTATGCAAGATACCTGGTAAACCCAAAACTCAGAACCCTCTCTCTGCAGTTTTTAAATTTGGATGATAATTTGTCTTCAACTACTTTTCTTTTCAAATTCTTTGGTTTGACAAACTAGGCTTTGTGTCCTATGACAGCAGCTTTTCTCAAGAGATTTCTGGTACTTTCTGATTCTGGTTGGACTGGAAATACCACAAAAACAACTTTCCTTATGGTATTTTGGCACTTCAACCATCAGGACCAGATGGTACACAGAAGTGCAGAGGAAGCACTGAATATGAATAATGATACATTTTTAAAAATCATCTTATCTTCTCTAACTTTATCACATGTTAGATGAAGTTTCATGCCAATTTACACTTTGATCTGAACGTTTTCATCCATTTTCAATGGAGAAAACCTGGATGGCAAGGCTATAGGATGACTTGGGTTTAGAACAATTCCTATTCTTGATTTTGCTCCATGAGACTCAATTCTCCATAATTTTTTTTTTTTTAGATAAGGAGAAAGAGCTCTAAAATAAGGTCCTCAGAAGAAAGTGTAGAAAAGACTACAGATGCAGTACTAAATTTGGCAATCAAGCTTGAACAAAAGGATAAACACCATCTTCCTCCACCAAGGACAATGACAATAGTGTGACTATAGCTAAGCAATAAATTTGGTCACAAATGTATCCAACAACTGGCCCCTATGGTGCCGTTTTTGTTGTTCTGAAAAGAGAAATGCAACTCAAATCTTAAATGTAGTGTGCTATTTTTACACAAAAGATGTTGAAATGTTGCATTGGATGCTGCTGTTTGTGCAGATTCTTCATCATTTATGTCTCAGGATATGGATTTTGGGATTGTAAGAGAAATTCACCAGTGGCCTATTCTCACTAAAGCATTTATAAAAATAAATGAGGAAAACTCTAAATTTAACCTCCTGTCCTGTTTGCACTTCTGATAGAAGTGCTAAAAAGAAATAACTAGCTAATTGTTAGGAAATGAGATTTAAGATGCAATTAAATCAAAACAAAAATCAAATAGAAGAGTGAGACTAGATATTCTAAACTAAACTTTTTCTAAACTTTGTTGCTTGGAACAGTAGAGTCACTAGATGTTAGTAGTTTTGAAACATGCTAGAATAAATAAAATGAAGCAGGTTTTTGTGGATTTCTTTTTTACAATGTGTATTGAGACTCCAAGAGAGTGATAAACTGGGTAGATTTCCCAAGTACTATATGTCTATGGATTTTTTTTTTTCCCCAGAGAACACCTTGCAAACCTAACCCTAGTTTTAATGATTAAAAGGACCATCAACTTTTAAGGATTCTGGAGTTGCCATCCTATTTCCACACAGCTAAATATTAAGGAGACAGCCATATCTGTAAACCTTTAGAAAACAGTTATTATAAAATATTCTTCAATTATTAGACGTTCACCATTGCTTCAATTAGACATTTTTAGAAGATCCAAATTCATGATTAAATCTGAGAGATGCAGTTACCTTATATCCTCTGTCAGAGATCTGAGAATGAAAATATAGAATGAACATCAAAATGCACCAATCCCATTTATCTACAATAAAAGTAAAGATGCCATTGTAATGTAACAATGGCATTCAAATGATCATTGACAATTACCTTTGTATAGTTGGTGTTGGTCCTTCTCAATGTTTGTTATTTAACATGGCTTCATATTTACAAAAAATACAGATTCCTGTCTTCATTAATTTTTTAACCTTTTGGCATGATGAAGAAAAGTAAAAGCAATCTGAAGTAAAATCTTCCAGTAGAAATAGGTAAATTATTAGGTTTCCTTGTAGTCATCTTCGTTGTCACAAAAGAGAGGTTTAACTAACAGAGATTATCAAAAGTGAATGAATGTCTAAGAGGACAGAAATTTTCATTTTGAAATTTTCCTTTTTTTTTTTTTGAGTCACACGGAACTAACAAAGTAAGTATTCCCAATGGTCTAGGATACACCAGAAATGCATGTGTGACTACTAAAAAAAAAAAAAAAAAAATTAACTATTTAGAGAATCTTAACCTCTATAATGAGAATTTGGTCCCTCCTCTCCTGATGTTTTGAGAAAAAAGATATTTTAATATGGCATCCAGAAACGTAATGTTTAGTTGCTTCAGATTAGCTCTGATGAAATGATTTGACAACTCTTTATCTCAAAACAAATGTTTATAAGTGGAGAGCTATTTGTTGGAACTTTATTAAAAATAACACTTTTATCTCAAGCATAATTTTCTTTAATAATGCAGTTATTTTGCATTAACAACTTTCCAAAAAAAATTTAAATTAAAAAAAATAGAATTTTGTAAGATTCTGCCTGGAGATGAATTCATTATATAAGAAGGTTATGCATTTGATAACTTTAAGAACAACCTCTTGACTTCTCCCTCATATGTCCAAATGTACATGATTAGACATGATGAAATTTTGGAGTCTCATTCTTTTGAGAATAAAAAATGTGATTAAATATTTAAGATATCTAAACCAGGGTTCTCAACTTCAGAACTATTGACATTTTGGCTAAAAATAATTTGTTCTGTGGGTCCTGTGTTTAGCAGTATCCTTGGTCTCTACCCACTAGAAGTCAATAACACTCTGTCTCAGCAGTTGTGACAACAAAAATGTCTCCAGACCTTGCCAAGTGTCCCCTGGAGGGAAATACTGCCCCCAGTTGAGAACTTATGGTCTAATATATTGTCCTCTCTGGACATGAATTTTTAGAAAATTAATTTATGGAGTTCTGGAAACAATTCTCATGTGCTTCCTGCTCTCCTTTTCCTCCAGAAAAGGAAACTTTTAGAGCACTTTTCTAAGAGTATTGACTTCTACTAATACTGAACTTCACTACTGTATTGTTTTTGAGACTTGGGTTCCCCTGTTTTATAAATTCATCTTTGTACAATAAGGATTTTACATAATAATATTTCTACACTCTATAGCAATCCCTAAGAAAAAAAGAGATTGTTTGTTTCTGTAGCAAAGCACTCTAACAGACAACTTCTGTGCCCCCTAGGTCTTTGGATAATTTATGTATTTTTAAATGTATTATTTGTACAGATTTCAAATTTATAAATAGATTAAAATCAACATTCAGTAGTCAACTTTGATCACATCCAGGTCAAAGCCCTTGTTTTTTCATGAGACTTTTAAGGTCCTCTTTGGTCAAGACCTAGCTAACCTAGAGTTTCATCTCTTTCAATACCTTGCCTTACAAATCACACTTAGAAAGCATTGGGGTACACTTTACATCATGCCCTACCCTGCCTCATACATTGGTGCCTTTGTTCCTACCATTTCCTGTTTTAAGGCTAAGCGATTTTTTGTTTGTTTGTTTATTTGTTTGTTTTTATCTTCTTTCCATTTCTTGGTGAAATTTTTAACAAATTTTTAATTAAATAAAGTTAAATTTTTCTCCACAAACTCGATTAGGTAATAGCCTCACATATGTATCTTATGAACAGAGCATTAGCATTTGGTCAAAAAACAATCTTATATATATAATATAAATATAAATATATATTATATATAACAACATATATATATGTGTATATATATATATACGTTCTAATACTGAACTTCATATGTATATATATATATATATGATCAAGACAGCGAATGAACCACACGCTGTGGTTTAAGTGGACAACACAAATGCAAGTAGTAAATGTTTGTATAGATTAAAAGTATTTCCTTCAATTACATGAAATTCAAATAAAAAGCTTTCTGAATCAAATTTCCTTAGTTTTTCTTTGATGGTTTCCAATATGAAACTACATATGGTTGAGCCTTAGAAAATTATTTGGAGTCTGGAGGGAAAAAAATTGACAGGTGATTTCATAATTGTATTTAAAAAACAACAATCAAACGAACTGACATATTAAATCACTGTCATCAACTGACATCATCAAGAAGTTCTATCGATGTTTAGAACGGATAGATGAGAGACAATTTCTAATTTTTCTGTGTTTACTTAATCTAAATCAGCAGTATAATGGTAAAATACACATAGATAGCAGCTGTGATCGTTTAAACTGTTTGCAGCTTTTGTTTTCTTTGTCTAATTTATGTATTTAGATGTTTTTTATCAACAAAATGATTACCCTGTAGCAGTTGGGTGACCAATCCGCCAATGGCTGTTTTTTGAAATAAGGCGGGGGGGTGGTGTGCGGAGGTTTACGAGCGGCTTTTAAGAAGTGAACCTGGTTATGTGACTATTTTTCCATCTGTTCTTTTGTGATTTACACAGATCCCATGCCGATAAAGAGGAGCTGCTACATCTGACAGAACTCCCCAAGCTGCACTATAAACAGCAGGGAAGGCCACCTGCTACTCTCCAACTTATGTTACATCAAAGCAGCCCGGGTTGCTCACCCTGATTGGCTGACAGCGGGTCTCCAATGGCAAATGCTTGCCGGATTCCAACAAAAAGAAATTAGCAGGCTCCAAACTACAGAAGTAACACCTAAAAAATCGTGAATTTTGCGTGTGAGGGGAAAGCAACTATCTACTTTTTGTTCATTTACCTTTTAGAGTTCCAAATTTTTTCTCAACTACTTTTGATAATTTATTTTAGTTTGTTTTTAGAAGCTACCTTCCTTCTCCCTTTTAAATCTAAAGATCATGAAGTCGAACAGTATACTTTTGAAAATGAGGGAGAAAAGGATGAAAAATGTTTTAATACAATTTTCTTTTTCTGTTCTCATTTTTCTTGAGGACACAGGCAAGAGGATTTAATTTTTGGTTTTCTTTCATCTTGTTTTTGCATTATTTTATTTTCTGGAGGAGCAGGGATCTTATTTGTGAAGAAATGGAATAAAAACTGTGGAAACTGAAATTACAAATGACTTCTGGACCTACTAGTCTTCAAGGAAGAAAGCTCAATGCCCCAAAGCTTTTGTCTGCACAATTCCACTAACTCAGCACCCCCCAACTCACTGGGTGGCCCTGTCACCAACTTTAAAAGTATCTTAAGAGTATCTTCCTGTCGACATAAGGAACATCCAAACCTACAGATAATTTTTGTAAGAGTTTATTCGAAACAAACTGGTGACATATGTTGGGGAACAAGGTCTCAAATGTTCTTGAGAATAACAATTTCTTTTCTACAGAAATTGAGAAGGGGACATGAGGAATATTAGTTGTAGTTGAGAGAAAGCAAGGTGGGGGTGGATTAAGGTTATGTGATCTCTAAAGAGTGGTCTGAAAGGGTGGTCATGAACTAGGAGGGGTATGAAAGGGGGCATTTCAAAGGCTTGTTAACCTGGACCCACAGAAACACTGGACAGGGCTTGCTTAAGGCCAAGATAAGCCTTTCAGTAAAGAAATTACAGGCCTGGGGCATAACTACCCTCCTCCCATGACCTGCCCAGTTAGGAATTTACGATCAGATCACCCTGTGAGGTTGCTTTCCACAGAAGCCCCTTTTTGTCCACATTTCTTTCAACAACTCTGAATTATTTCATTTTCTGCCTTGACAAGTTAATCAATTATGGCAAAAACTACAGAGATTTGGGGTCACTTATTTACCACCATGATGTGAAATCAATCTGGAATAATTTTAAAACAAACGAGCTATGTTAATGTATACATGGTTCATGTCTTCCCAATAACAGGTTCACAAAACCCCTTTAAGACTAAGATGGCTTAGGCCAAATGTAATTTAATATTTATAATTGCCCTTATTGTGGCTACCCGCTTACAGAATTTATACACAATTTTCCTGCCTGTGAATTTCAAGCACCAGATTTAATTTTCAGTTCCAGGTTAGATCTACTAATTGCCGAAGAGAAGCAGCCCATCTGTATCTTGAGTGCCTGACAGAAAGCTTGGAAGGTGTAAGAAATATTTATTGAATGACTAAATTAATGGATAAATAAATGTATCAAAATGGTAAACTTCTGTAAGAGCATGCTTGGTGTCATAATTGCCTATCTATAGCATTTCGTTTAAATCCAAACATTTATAACTGTCTTTTGAGGGTTGGAATCCTAACAGAGTCAGTGTGTGGATGTTTCTGCCAAGTTCAAATTGTCCAGACCCTCAGAAGGAAATATAGCTTTGTCTTTGTCGCAGATGTTCCTCTGAATTCCTAAGCTTCCTCAGAAATGGCAGTGCCTGTCTGAGGCTGTATATTTGCCCAGAGACACTTTGGCAGAACTGTGATGGCAACTGGGTAGCAGGAATGTTGGAGGTGGGCTACTTGCATAGTACCTGTCCTGCTGCCCAGCTCACATGTGATGTACTCACGAGTAGCTGGAGATCAAATGAGTCTTCTTTTAAAGGGGAGGAAGCAGCATCAACTGCCGCAAGAGATGCAAACCCAATAAAGGCCATTAAGAAAACTACACTTAAATAAAGGAACAATTCAACACACTAAATGGATAGCTCATTATTGGACTTGGAATAGGAACATGAGTTCTGCATAGCTAGTAACAGAAATAGAGACGCTGCAGAAGAATTTCACAATTCTTGAATGAAGTCTTCACTTTGCATTTTTGCAGAGTTTACAAAGGTGGCCCCAGGGGAGGAAAGAAGGAGTGGCTCATTCCTGGAGAAGGTTTCTCCTGCAGCCTGTGGCAAAGGGTTAGAGAGCAAAGAAATAGGCAAGTATCGGAGCCTGGGGATTTCAAACTATTCCAGCATTAAGAGGGAGAGGAAGGGGGAGGGGGAGAGAGAGAGAGGGAGGGGGAGAGGGAGAAGAAACTGCTGAAGGTGCCAATTGCACTGATTTTTGTCCCATACATAAATTCAAAGTCAAAAAACTATACCATGTCTAAGAGTCAAAACTCCTTGAATATATTTATTTGTTCTTAATAATCCAATTGAACAGTCTAAGAAATCAGGAAATAAATTAAAACTTGCCAATTTTCTTTTTATTTTAATTAAATGATGTCCCAGGAGGACAAATTCTCCGGGCCTGCTTTCTCTCAAACACAAATCAGATATCTGAATTTTTAACTTTGTGCTAAGCTGTGAATATAAGGTTATGTGTTCCCCCACCAAAAATTTGTCAGTTCCTTAGTAGTG
>NW_011888813.1:6876676-6879232 GCF_000151845.1 Pteropus vampyrus
CTAGAACTAAAATCTTAATAGAATCTAGCTTATAGTGTTTTTGTGAGAATCTTATAGAATAATGTATATAGAGCATCTCAGTTTCTGGAAAGTATCGAATTGCTAAATATTTATTAGTGACCATTATTATTGTCAGAGATAGAGAGAGGACCTACTATAATGGAGTAGATTTAGGCAAAGCCCACATTTATAGAGACTGCTGCAGAGGTTTCGTCTCAGTCAATGAGAACTGATAATTGTAGGACTTCTTACAAGAGTCTCTCTCTTCTCCTTTGCCTCGTCAGGAAACATAAAGTGTCTTATGATTCTTCATCATGTTCCTATCCCTCTGCATATCTTTGGTGCCGGATCAGGTCAAGGAAAGTGCCTGCCATCTTGGGTAGTTTATCTACGAACTTTCAGCCACCACTAGTGGGTTTGTCCTCTTCCAGGTGGCATCTGTGCACAGCTGCTTCAGTGCTGGAGAAGATTCTCTGACAGGGAAAAATTGGGAAGCTATCAACATGCCAGAACTATCCATGACAGAAGGTGAACTTAGATGGGGTCGGAGGATGTGGATGGAGGATGTCAATAGCATCTGCTACAAAGTGTGTCCCTCACCTCAGAAAATTATGCTCTACTGTCTTGGTAAGAGTTCTAGAGTCTCAGCATTCTCTTTTAAGTCTTCCCTGTGTGTATCTCTATCATTGTTCTTCCTGAATTAAAAAATAATTATTATTATCTTCTTTGTATATTTCTCTTCCATTAAAGTTGGAGTTCATTAAGAGCATAGGCCTGTGACTTTTGTCTCTTAGAAACTTCAGAAAAGCTAGCAGAATGCTTGGCCTCAGGGTAGTAGGGCAATAAATGGTAATCGAGTGTAAGAATGTTGAATACATGAACAAATGAATGATTTTTTTTCTGTGGTTGCTTATTTAGAAGTGTTGGAAAGAGTGTTGAAATCTGGGTCATTTAAGCCATGTTGTTTCACTACATGCAACTAACACACAAATTTTATAAGATGAATTATCTCTTTTCTTTCCATCCATCCTGTATCGCCTGCATCTTTGTTCACCTTTCTCTTTCCATTTTCCTCTCTCTCATCCCCAAAAAAGAAAATTGTGTAATTTTTACACTCATTTAAACTTCGCTACTCACACATTGTAAATATATTGTTTATCATGGTTGAGTTTCCCAGAAAGCAGAATGAGGGAATATGTGTAATATTAGGCAGCAGGAATGAGGGGCACGGGAAGAGCAAATATGAAGATGAGTTATGGAGCTGGCCACCACTAAGTATGACTAATTTCACGTCTACATGGGACTCCTCTGAGAAGCTGTATTAGCTGTATTTCAGTATCACCTAACCAGGGAGAAAGGAGGTCAGAATTTGAGGTTTTCATATCCTCCTGATCAAAGTTTCATAACAGAGTTTAATTCCGTGACCTTCTTGCATCCATCTGGATTATATATGCGGGACACGGAGTAAAGTCTCATGGTGCCCATCTCTTAGCATCAACCAGAAAACTCAGGAGAGGAAAGTGAGAAGTACCCGTATGGTTATAGATTGCATCTATGTGGAAGCTGATCAGTGACCATGAACTGGCTGCCATGGTGACAGAGTATGACACAGGTGAAACTGAGAAGATCTGAACTAGTGTTTAACAGGTGTCTGAAAGAAACCACTCCAAGCTCCACTCTAGTTGTGCATGCCTTTCACATTATAGCCCTCCCGTGATAAAACACAGCCTACATTTTTGTGAAATCAAGATGTCTTCACTTCTCTAAGGGGTGACTTAAGAGTCCAACTTATCCGAGGCTGGAGTTGTAGCAAAGAACAATCTCTGCAAAAAACTTTAGCAAGAGAAGTAAGAAACAACCCAAACCTCCATTTCTGAAGTTGTCCGCAGTCCTTAATTAATAGGTTCCATTTCTGTTTTCTCTGCCACTCACTCTCACTCTCAGCCAGCACTTTGTCTTCTCTGAGTTGCTTACGTGATAGTGTGATTCGGTCTTTCATCCCCAAGGGATATGACTCCTTAGACACCCTGCCTTCGTTGTGTGATGGTTCCTACAATTACCCACTTATCCTTATTGCTGGGCACAGAAACGCTAAAAGATACCTCAGGGATTTCTATGTGTTATTAACACATCCCATCATGTGAAAGCAACTGTAGGCTCCCATAGTAATCAGAAGTAGTCACCGCTATCAATGCAGTTACAGAGTTCTTTGCCTGATGAGAGGCCACTGACATGAGAGCCTCCAAATGGCCATGTGTGAGTCTCAGCTTCCAGATCAGTAGAAGCTTTACAATGTCCTCTGGCCAAAGCATGAGCCCACTGAGAACAAGTAATCCATCCTACCAAAGCCTCATTAGAAAGCACAAATTCCACAAATGGGCATGGAGAGAACGGTAAGAAAAACCAGTCCATCTTCTTCTCCTCACTTTCCATTTGAGTTATTGAGGTACAGTACCATCTATAGTTTTTGATTTGACACAAATACCAGATATCACTGCCACATGGTTTTATAGGGATTTATTCTTGAGCTGGCACCTCACTTGAGTTTTAAGTGGC
>NW_011888813.1:6879282-6883742 GCF_000151845.1 Pteropus vampyrus
TGAGGGAATATGTGTAATATTAGGCAGCAGGAATGAGGGGCACGGGAAGAGCAAATATGAAGATGAGTTATGGAGCTGGCCACCACTAAGTATGATTAATTTCACGTCTACATGGGACTCCTCTGAGAAGCTGTATTAGCTGTATTTCAGTATCACCTAACCAGGGAGAAAGGAGGTAAGAATTTGGGGTTTTAATATCCTCCTGATCAAAGTTTCATAACAGAGTTTCATTCTGTGACCTTCTTGCATCCATCTGGATTATATATGTGGGACACGGAGTAAAGTCTCACGGTGCCCATCTCTTAGCATCAACCAGAAAACTCAGGAGAGGGAAGTGAGAAGTACCCATATGGTTATAGATTGCATCTATGTGGAAGCTGATCAGTGACCATGAACTGGCTGCCATGGTGACAGAGTATGACACAGGTGAGACTGAGAAGATCTGAACTAGTGTTTAACAGGTGTCTGAAAGAAATCACTCCAAGCTCCACTCTAGCTGTGCATGCCTTTCACATTATAGCCCTCCCGTGATAAAACACAGCCTGCATTTTTGTGAAATCAAGATGTCTTCACTTCTCTAAGGGGTGACTTAAGAGTCCAACTTATCCGAGGCTGGAGTTGTAGCAAAGAACAATCTCTGCAAAAAACTTTAGCCAGAGAAGTAAGAAACAACCCAAACCTCCATTTCTGAAGTTGTCCGCAGTCCTTAATTAATAGGTTCCATTTCTGTTTTCTCTGCCACTCATTCTCACTCTCAGCCAGCACTTTGTCTTCTCTGAGTTGCTTACGTGATAGTGTGATTCGGTCTTTCATCCCCAAGGGATATGACTCCTTAGACACCCTGCCTTCGTTGTGTGATGGTTCCTACAATTACCCACTTATCCTTATTGCTGGGCACAGAAACGCTAAAAGATACCTCAGGGATTTCTATGTGTTATTAACACATCCGAGAGGAAAGTGAGAAGTACCCGTATGGTTATAGATTGCATCTATGTGGAAGCTGATCAGTGACCATGAACTGGCTGCCATGGTGACAGAGTATGACACAGGTGAGACTGAGAAGATCTGAACTAGTGTTTAACAGGTGTCTGAAAGAAACCACTCCAAGCTCCACTCTAGCTGTGCATGCCTTTCACATTATAGCCCTCCCGTGATAAAACACAGCCTACATTTTTGTGAAATCAAGATGTCTTCACTTCTCTAAGGGGTGACTTAAGAGTCCAACTTATCCGAGGCTGGAGTTGTAGCAAAGAACAATCTCTGCAAAAAACTTTAGCAAGAGAAGTAAGAAACAACCCAAACCTCCATTTCTGAAGTTGTCCGCAGTCCTTAATTAATAGGTTCCATTTCTGTTTTCTCTGCCACTCATTCTCACTCTCAGCCAGCACTTTGTCTTCTCTGAGTTGCTTACGTGATAGTGTGATTCGGTCTTTCATCCCCAAGGGATATGACTCCTTAGACACCCTGCCTTCGTTGTGTGATGGTTCCTACAATTACCCACTTATCCTTATTGCTGGGCACAGAAACGCTAAAAGATACCTCAGGGATTTCTATGTGTTATTAACACATCCCATCATGTGAAAGCAACTGTAGGCTCCCATAGTAATCAGAAGTAGTCACCGCTATCAGTGCCGTTACAGAGTTCTTTGCCTGATGAGAGGCCACTGACATGAGAGCCTCCAAATGGCCATGTGTGAGTCTCAGCTTCCAGATCAGTAGAAGCTTTACAATGTCCTCTGGCCAAAGCATGAGCCCACTGAGAACAAGTAATCCATCCTACCAAAGCCTCATTAGAAAGCACAAATTCCACAAATGGGCATGGAGAGAACGGTAAGAAAAACCAGTCCATCTTCTTCTCCTCACTTTCCATTTGAGTTATTGAGGTACAGTACCATCTATAGTTTTTGATTTGACACAAATACCAGATATCACTGCCACATGGTTTTATAGGGATTTATTCTTGAGCTGGCACCTCACTTGAGTTTTAAGTGGCCGCTCTACCATCTGTTAGGTTGCCCTATTCTGGTACATAAGCCCAGTAAAACTTGTCACAATTTCAATACCAAAACATGGGTCCTTTGGTTTGAGCCAGTGATGTATAGGACACCATATCTACTATATGGCATTCTGTAAGCCATTCACAACATGGTGCAGGCAGAGAACTGAAAAGAACCATGGCACTCTTATAACATAGCAGGTATTAATTCTGGCACTAAAGAGTCACTGCCCTCCCCAGAGTAGAAAGGGTCTGATATAATTAACCTGCTGCCAAACAGCAGACTGGTCTCCTTGAGAAACAGGACTACATCAAGGCTCAGTGTCAGCCTCTGTGGTGATAAGTTGGGCATTCAGCAGTGGTAGTAGCTAAAATAAGGCTTGATGGTAAGGAGCCCCCTCTATTGGGCCCATAAGTGCATCTTACAGTCATTCTGTTCATGGGCCCACTGTACTACCCCTGAGTGGCCCAGAAAAGAGACTGACTTATAACCACAAGACAAAGTCAGCTGTCCACCTGGCTATTGAGAGAGTACGCTTCATGGTGGGTACTATCCTGGTATTTGTCTTCAGTCTTTCTGGGTAAGAATTCAAAGAATATTCACTATATATACTTTCAGAGGCATTGCAGTGTTCTTCCTCAAAAAAATTCAGCTCCCTCCTCAATCAATGGGTTCTGGGTCTGTGGACAGACTTAGATCTGGAAATCAGGTGAGGGATAACAACATTTTACTCTGACAGCTGATATCGACCTTCTACCTGGCAACTCTCGATTTCTTTTGAATATACAAGTCAAGAAACACTCTGATAGACTGACTGTTTACCTTGCACCAGGAACACCGTAATTCATTAAACACGACCACCGTTCCCTGAGGGTCACAGCTTTACACTGTGGGGACCTGCTGTGCATTACCGTAATTTTGTCTACCTTGATTCTGATTGTTCAGTGTTGCCACTTGGCCCCTGCCATTCAGAAATCCCATCATTCCCACTGATAGTAGCAAGGCTAGTTCTATGGTGGCATCTTTTGTTTCCACTGCAGCCTGCAGAGAAGAGCCACCACTGAGCTTCTCGAGGATGCCCCCCGCCAATACATTACTTATTATCTTCGAGAGCAGAATGTCTTCAGTAGAATACAGTTGAATGGAATGTTCTCAAGTCTTACAAGGTAAATCCATTCCAACATGACTTCCTTTTCAGCCTCTAACTACATTTTCAATTCTACACTGAGAAAGTGACCATCTCTCTATCTCTAGTAGCCACTCAAACAGACTATTTAGTGGTTTTGCCTGAATATTGAATCTCCAGCCATGGACGAGTTTTTATGTGACAGTACATTCTCCTATTATTTTCCATGTTTTCTACTCATTGAAGCTGATTATGCCAATCTAGAGGATTTAGAAATATCTGAGTTTCAAGATTTTCAGTATCAACCACTTATATGCTCCTGTATGATTCCTGTACTATCTATAGAAGACCTATCAAGTATGTGCATTCTGTCTCCTTTGCAACTCTGCTATCCTTATAATTACATCCCAATCTTGAGATTTAGTATAGTATGCCCAGCAATTGCAGGGGGGAAAAATTGCCCTTAAAATCTGCCATACAGGAATATTGGCTTTCACAGCATAATATGAGCTAACAAGCCTGAGTGTTTCATTATTAAGTTTTCTGATGCAGTTAATAGAGACCAGCTCACTCCACAATCCTTATGGGTATATTACTGTTCTTATATATTCCAAGTACCATTGTTGTAGCATATCCCAAAGCCTCACCTTCTTCTTGCACTTTATCCCAACTAACCATAGAAGAATGTCAGAGTAACTTGAATAAGCCTGGGACAAAGAGCTTCTGTGCTGTTATTTCATTCTGGAATGGAAGTAAAGGAAAAGAGAGTGAAAAATGGAAGAAGGAAAAGCTGATTCAGGCACTGCTTCTAAAGACAACTAGTTGCTTAATCTTATGAGACCATCCTCTGAGAAGCCACATAAACTGCATGTCAGGATAATCAACCCCAGAAAGGAAAAGACGAAGAATTTATCCATCAGCTCCCAACTTCCACTAGGCAAAAGTTCACCCTACCGAACCTTAAGCCCCCATACTTGCAGGATGCATATGCGTGGGCAGTGAACTGGATCCTTCAGTGTCTCAAGCCTCAGGGTCCAGCTGTGTGACCAACTGATCTGGTGTGTCCAGGACAATGGGGTTTCACAGGATAAGAGACTTTCAGTGTTAAAAGCAGTAAAGTCCCAAGCAAACTAAGACAAGTGGTCACCCTATCACAGGACATCCAGGTTGAGGGGAGAGCTATTTGAACAGATGCTGTGCTTGTGTAAAGTTAATCAGAGATCTGGTCATCTTGGGGGCATTTAGAACAAAGAGTGATGAGGCTAAGATATACAGTGACACATAAAAGATGTCAGAAATGGTATTTTAATTTTTACTTGGAAATTAATTCATCCTTT
>NW_011888813.1:6884272-6887541 GCF_000151845.1 Pteropus vampyrus
TCAAATTACAGTATGTTTTATGTGCTTGTAAATGAAATCGTTTGAGAGCCTCATGGCACAGATCATATATGATTTGCAACATTTGGCACAACTTTTACTCTGTTCTGGAAATACCTTACAAATGAGCTAGGATCTCAAGAGTGACGTCTGTCTTTCCAGGACAGGAAGTTGGCCGTCCTAGAATTTATGGAGCTGAGGAAGCACTCTGGGGAAGTGGCGACCCAAACTTGTGTTCCTTAGGGTACAGAAGTGAACACCACTAATCTTAATTTACATTACAGATTTTTTTTTTCTTTTCTTTTTTTTTAGTTTGCAGATTTTAGTTATTTAAGAAACTGGGCAGAATTGGGGTTAGGTTTATAATTAAGGAAAATGCAGTAAAGTGGAAACATGCTGTTATTTTATTTGCATACTTTGCAAGCATTTTATATACACTGCTCAAAATCATAATTAGCTACATGTATGTTTTAAAAAAGTGAGATAGTAGGTGATTTTAAAAATCCATGTTGTTTTCTTTAACAGCAAGAGTTCTTTCTAATATAAACAACAAAAGAGTCATAACAATGATAGCAGACACTTCTTCAAAGATAGAAGAAGCTTCATGTTGTATAAAGAGCACAGGCTTAGATATATGCTGTGGGGTGAATTGTGTCCTAAAAAGATATATTGAAGTTCTAACCCCTGATGCCTGTGAATGTGGCCTTATTGGAAATAGTCTTTGCAGATATAATCAAGTCAAGGTAAGGTCATACTAGATTTGTATGCATCTGAAATCCAACGATATGTGTACTTATAAGAATGCCTTGTGAAGCCACAGGGACAAAGAGACACACAGGGAGAATGCCATGGCATGACAGAGGCAGATATTGGAATGATGCAGCTGCAAGCCAAGGAAAGCCAAGGATGAATGGCTACCGCCAGAAGCTAAGAGAGCAACACGGGACAGACAGATTCTCCCGCAGGACATCTAAGAGAAACAAACCCTACCAACTCCTTGATCTCAGACTTCTAGCCACCAGAACTGTGAGACAAATAAATTTCTCCTGTTTTAAGCCACCCACTTTGTGGTTGTTTTGTTACGGCATTTCTAGAAAACAGAGTATAGGATCCTGGTTACTACCAAAATATCTGTTACTGAGCAGCTTGGGGACCTTGGTAAGACCTGCCACTTTCTGAAGTCTCCTTGTACTCACCTGTAAAATGACTGAAGTACTTCAAAAGCATCATCTACAGCATCCCTTCCAGTTCTAAGTTTTCTGGAATCTGTAATTTCAACAAGAAGAAAATAATATCTGTGCCTATCTTTTCTGTTGGAAAAACTGAAAAGTTGGAACACAGAGGAACATATGAGTGCAGATACTTCTTGAACGTATCGGTCAGAATGTAAATTCTACCAGAATATGGATATTTTATTCATTGTTTCCCTGGTGCTTGTAACATTGCCTAGTATATAGTAGGTGCTGGGACATTTATTTATTTTTTGAATAAATAAACATATGAATGAATGAATAAATCTGTATTCAAACAGCTCTCTCTTGTGACTATTAACTCATCGACTTTGCTAAATTTGACTGTCATAGTGGTTGGTTACGTTCTTTAGCACCAGGTTATAGAGAAGAGATATTAAGATAAAAATAGAGGGTAATTCCTAGGAATTTATTCCTTTATTTCAAATAATCTTGCTTTAGTAATAACATGTTTTGTCAAGTTTTAGAGGCAAATGTATTCTGAGGCTAAATACCTCAGAAGTATTTTCACTAAAAACATCGATAATAAAGGAACACAATTAGTTTGAAAACATTCACTTCTCCCCGTGAGAAAACTATTACTTTCTAAGCAGATAACTACAATTCTATAATAATTATCCATTCAATGCTTGAAACATAGCTAAGCAAAATGCAGGGAGGATCACTGTGAGTTCAAGCACAGATTAAGTTGGAAACTGTGTTTCCGTTTCAAGACAAAAGCTCACCAAGTAAGGCCTGTCTAGATCTGCACCTCACCTACTTTAGGAGAAAAAAAATAAGTCTATCAATGTGCTTCTTTTGTATATGGAGACAGACAGGAAGCACAGTCACTGGATGCCTGGGAAAAAACACAGTGTCTTTGTCACACATGAAAGGAAAGGACATATATGAGGCTGTCTATGCCTGGGAGCCCTTAGCAAATCTTAATGTCACGCACCAGTCTGAATCCCAAATTTCAGAAACTGAATTAGACTCTAGTGCATTTTACAGAAATAGCATTCTCCCTATGCTTTCATATTTGCAGAAATAGCTCTCTCCCCAAGTCCCATGCTTTGAGACCACAGGCTCTGGTCCCTCTCATAAGTGGGTACTTCATATAGCTATCCTTCTGGGGACATATTCCAGACAGAGCAGACTTTCCCCTGCCATCCTGCCCATTTTCCAGACCATTTTCTTCTCTACAAGTGATAACGCTTTAAGGAGTTCTGAATATTTCCCCCCAATGCAGACTAACGAGCTGGCATAAAGTTTCAGGACAAAAATGCTGATGTATCGCCTTGATTTCCCAAGTCTGACATTATAAGGAAATCATTTCGACTCTTGAGTTTTCAAGAATTGAGTGATCTTTATACTGAAGAGGCACATCTGTTTAGCTAAAATATTCTATAATTGTGTGTGGTCTCGCCACTCTAACTGAGATAGGGAGCTATTATAATAGGACTCCTGTTAACAGCAAAACCGGGTGCCATCCTTCACTCTGAAGGTGACATCTGCAACTTTCCACCCCTCACTTGGTCCACGGGGAAACACCTCAGCACCAGCGACCTGTGAAAAGTAGCACGATGCCAGCTTTCAGTGTGCATTCCAACTGCCCATCAGAGGTTTCGCTTTAAAAATGGTACCAGACGAATCTGAGGAAAAGCCAATAACATCTCCCAAAGAATGGCAGTATTACACACTTGCCTTGCCAAGAAATCCATCATGTGTCTTTGCAAGTTAACTCTCATATTTAAATGTTTCGACTTTCCGAACATAACCACCACTCTACTAACGAAGGGCTCTGAAAAGCCCCAGGGACCCCAGAAGCCTGAGTAGAAACAGAAAAGTAAAAGTGGGGAGCAAGGGGGAGGAGAGACAGGGGTGTCTTGTGCATTGATTTCTACCTTGTTCAGTGTTAAATTACCTTAAGAATAGTGTTTTTAGAGGAGAAAGAGGGGAAGGACTAGAAGAACTCAGCCTGCTGCATGCCCTTTGGGTGTCTGTTGAAGTTGTGTGTGTGGGTGTGTGAGTGGAAGTGTGTGT
>NW_011888813.1:6887591-6910559 GCF_000151845.1 Pteropus vampyrus
TTCTTCGGTGCAACTTCTCATCCAGGAGGCAGTCATTAAAAATGATATCCACCAGTGGCTCATGATTGTGATGTCTTTGTCCAATTTTAAGTACCATATATATATATATATGATCAGAAGTGACTATGTTTAGATGTTTTGGAGATACAGGTACAAATTTAGGTGATGTATTGGATGTGAAGTTTGAAAAAATAGAGGAGGTAACTCCCAGTTATTAAAATGAGCAGCTTGGTGAATCTTTGTGCTTTTTAATTTAGGTGGGTATGTGAGTGAGAACAGGTGCTGGAAGGGTATTGGTGATGGGGTTTGGAGAAAGAAGGGAGAGGGGAAAGAATACTTTTCTGAAGCTACTGAGGCTGAGACATTTGCTGGAGGTGCAAATGGAGCTGTCAAATAGACTATTTCTAGAGGAATCCGGAGTTCAGGATTGAGTGCAGTTAGGAATCTGGATTTTTAAAAAATCCCCATGATTTAGGAACCATCAATGCAGCAAATCTCCAAATGACTCCCAGCAGATGGTCCAAAAAAAAGACTCCCGACCCCTTATAAATTTTTCTGAAGGAAATCTATTTTTCTTATAAATTTACCTGAAGGCAATGAAATTTTTTTAAACCTAACTTCAGGGTCTAATTATATGTCACTGAACATTAACTGCTCTTTCATTTGCTTTTATTTACTTATTTACTGGATCAGGCAGCACCCATGATTGGTTTCAGCTGCCCGGGATCAGGATGCTTTGGTTTATTTGTGCAATACCATTCTTCCCTCAGTATTAACATAATAAATCCAAGACCTGTTTGTTGAGTGTGTGGGTGTATGTCTGCAAAGCGTAGATAGAGTGATCTTTTTAAAGACAGAATTTAAAAGCATATGCTGCTCGTTTCACAAAGTCTTCTGAAATAATCTCCTAGCTTAGAGATCCAAAAATTTTCTGCTTTATGGATCTGGCCTTGCAAATAGTTTTCCAAATTCATTTGGCCAATAAGTATGTCATCTGGCCTGCGAAATCAGCATTGGCTCTGTCCATACTCACCCATGCCACTCTATGTCACTCCTTATCTTGCCATAGCTACATGCAAAACTGTAACTATAATTATGCACCAAATCATTTTCCAAAGAAAATGGAAATAAATGTGGTCATGACACATCTTTTTGATGGAATTTAATACATTGAATAAAATACAGTAAATTAAATATGTTGCTTCTGCTTGACTCTCCTTAGGTTTAGGGTCCTTGTGATACTTTTCACCCCATATCTCTATTACATCTAGACTTTAAGGTTATAGTTAAAACTAATAATTACAAAATCATTTATTTAGTGAGAATACAAATTATTATTCCTATTAAGCACTGTGAGAAAAGTAGACAGGAAAGAGGAAATGAGATTCTACTCATTCTAAGTGCTAGATACAATATCAAGAGTGATTGTAATTTATGGTAACTCAGGGAAAAAATTGAGATATGATGGCAATAGGATAAGCAGAGGTAAAATCTTAATATTTTTCATATTTCCCTCCTCTTTAGCTGCTCTAGTAAGACGTCTCCTTTCTTGTCACCAAGAGCCAAGAATTGAGGGAGCTCCAGCTCTAATTTGGATCAGTTAGAGACTGTTATGCCACAGCAGTGATATCTGTGGAATAAATCTGTATTCAATCATAATTTAAGGAGCAAGTCATGGCTTTGTCACAACAAAATGATTTCAGCCTTCTGATTCCTTACACAATGGCGCAGCTAAGATTCTTGGATTCATAACAAAACAAGTGACATATAAAATGCCATTAAAATAGAAATTCTCTTTTATGATGATGTTTTAGTCATTATAAAAAAATTCCCGTCTACGGCCATGCCACCCAGAACAAGCCTGATGTCTGATCTCGGAAACTAGGCAGCGTCAGGCCTGGTTAGTACTTGGATGAAGACCACGAAGACCAGGTGCTGTAAGTGTAAAAAATAAAAAATAAGGGATTGTAAGCCGACAAGGTCCTTGCAATCTGTCAAGTCAACCAAGGATCGCCTCACCTAAAAAATAAAATAAAATAATAATAATAACAATAATTAAGTAAATAAATAAATAAATAATAATTAAAAAAAAAACAAGTGTATTGCAAGTAGAGGTTTTGGGAACAAATTGAAGATTATAAAAAAGGAAGAGGACAGTAAAAAAGATTTTAAAGTCCTATTCTTATATAAAATTAGTGGAACCCAGAAAGGAGAAATTTCTAGCAATCCAATAATAAAAATTATTAACAAACATGGAAGACACAAGTCATTTATCTGTTGAAATAAGTCAATCAAGGGCAAATTTCAACATTACAGTCCATCAGTCTATTTATATTTAATTAGATGGTAAATTCTTCTTCAACCCTTAGCTTACTAGTTTTGATTTCAACTTTTTTTAATCATGACTGCATTCTGAAAGCAATGAGATATTTGAATATCCTGTTTCCTCATATTTCAAAATATGTCCCCAATAATATTTAAATGAAACATAATAAAGGAGAATGGATATTACATTCAGACTTTCAATTTGCCCAAAGTTCCCACTGAGAAGATTTAAAAGAAAAAATGTCAGCTGAGGAGTCAAAGAGATCTTAAATTTAGTGATTTTTTTCCCATTAAAGTGAACTAATTCCAGTGCTCAGAAAAAGGAAAGTATCTACATAATTTGAATGGATAGTGGGCACAGACTACACTTTCTCCTTATCACCCTTTTCTTGAGTTTCAATTTTCATCTACAAATTTCTTTACATCTGAATTACTCAGCAACTGTACTAATGAACCCCAGTCGGCGCATCTTCTTTTGATCTCCCACTGTTATGACCATGCCTTTCACCACATGTCCAAACTTTGGTCACAGTAGAAAGAAGGGTTAAAGAGGAATAGTTATTTGAACTTTCTCCATGAAAAAAAAAAAGAAAGAAAAGAAAAGAAAGCAAATTAATTTTCACTTTCTCTTTCTAGGACTCTCCACAGTCTTCCAAAGAGTATGTTCTAAATCACACTTAAAATTGCAGATTTATACCCAAGGGTGGATACCAATCACACTAAGTGCTGCTTTCTCGATTCCTCACCATCTAAGTGTGTCTGTTGTTAGCTGGCCAGAAGGCCAAGCTCAGAATGGAATGAGTTAGAGAAAAATAGACTTGAAGATGACATCAGCACCAGATCTCCAGCCCCCAATGTGTTACTAAATCACCGGATATATTTAAGCAAATCATTCCCCTCCTTTGTCAAAAGGAAATACTATTCATATACTTTATTTTCCACATGGTGAGAATGAGGGTAAAATACAAAGTACTTCTTTCTTTTGAGGTTGCTAAATTTGCTGCATGGTGCTAAGTGTGGAGAACAAAAGATGGATCATACATAGACGTGGTTCTCTCTGAGTTTAGAGTCTATTAGTAAAAATAAGGGGTATGTATATGTAACAAAAAGCAAAGTAGAGGGTGGGGACTGTTTGGGGGCAGAAACAGAGGATGTGCTATGGGTGAACCATGGAAAGAAAGAGCCTTAGCTTTTGAGACTTTGGGAGTTCTTTGCAGGCGTTGTCATTTGAGCTGGATTTGATCAATAGATATTACTAAGTTTTGTGGAACTATAGAAGGAACACCGGGAGGAAACTCAGAAGTTGAAAAATACAAAATATAAATCAGGAACAACAAATAATTATAGTAACATTATTTAAATCTTCACTATGTACTAGGAATTAATCTAAGCTCTTTGTGAATATTAATCATCTCATCCTCATAATGACACTATGAATAGGTACCATCATTATTATCCCTACTTTAAAGATTAAAGATATCATAAACAGAAAATTGACATAGCTTGTCAAAGTCACTCAGCTATTAAGTTGGAAAACAAAGGTTTGGATTTAGGCAATGTGATGCCAAGACTCACACTCTTAACAACATCTCTGTGGGGTCATATCAGATTCACACATGGTAATAATTAAAGGAAATATGTGAAGGAGAGTGAAGGGAATAAGGTCACGACAAAGTTATTTAACCCTTTTGATTATAACGCTACAATAAAAACTATGCTTATATTATTCAGTATAAACAAATGCTTAGTATTCTTTGGGTTTCAAATACCAGAAACTGGCTCTAGCTACCACAAGAGTGGAAAAAAGTGAAGATTTGGAAAATTAAGCCCAGGAAGAGTAGGAACTAGACAAGTTTGGTCATCTCCACGGAAGGCCTTCTTTGGTGCAACTTCTCATCCAGGAGGCAGTCATTAAAAATGATATCCACCAGTGGCTCATGATTGTGATGTCTTTGTCCAATTTTAAGTACCTGGAAGAGGGTTTTTGGTGGTCTGAGTTTAGGTCAAGAGTTCATACTTGGGCCACTATCCTTTTCTGGCTCAGAGTTTGAAGATGTCAGTATATCAGGGCCAATTTTCAAGGCAGGAAAGGTGATGAAGAGCTGGGAAGATACACCAACTCGAAAACTTAAAGATTTAAAAAGCCTCAGTGTGGAGAATTATAAAATAGACATACTGGAAGTGGGAGACGGGCACTTTGCAAGAATGATGGTCTTAGAGTTAGGTAATAAGTACCTACATTAAAAAAATGGATGCCAAAATGGAAAATAAAAAAGTGTGTGATGATTGGATATGGGCAGGGATTCAGAAAAAGTGAGGAGGACTCAACAGTCATGGTGAAGTTTTAAGCCCAAATGACATGGAAGATGGTATTATACACTTCATAGACTTCAGTCCTACATGTTCAAACTCAGCCCGACTCACAGACGCCACTCTGGGAGATTAAGAGCACTCATGCTAGGGCTTATTTACTGAAGAGTGCCTTCCTGATACTCTCTGCATGTGATATTTCAAGTTGACATAAATTTTAAGGTATACATGTCACATTTTGTATAAATTTCCTTTACAACAGTCTTTAAAATCTCTAATTACGAGTACTCTTTGGGTCAGATGAGAGAACTTCTAGTGTCTTAAAAATATCAATACAGACATTTGGTTTTTTTAAGTTTCCACTACAAGTGGGACACTGTAAAGAGGTACTGGAAATCAAAATATATGAGACAATAACTGTTCTCAAGTGACTTGTAGTCTGGAAAGGAATCAGGACATAAAAGATAAATTGTTAGCCTACTGACTAAGATAGACAATATAGGAGGCAGCAATTTGCAGGAGACTAAGACAGACAGGAAGTCATTTATAACTTGAACTGGGTTTTATGAGAGGGATTTCAATAAGATTCAGCTATGAATATAAGATCAGTAGATCACTGTTGGTATAGCCTGTTGACACAGGTAGGTTTTAGATAATCATGCTGGAGATAGGAACTAACACTGTCCCTTCTATGTGACAAGCACACTGAGTCATGCCATTTAATTCTCCCCCTCACGATGTAATTTATTTTCTCTGTTTTACACGTGACATAACTGAATGAGAAGTAAAATATCTTGTTCAGATCACAAAGGTAGTTGAGTGACAGAACCCAAATGGCACAAAGCCATGCTCTTTGGGCTCTGCCACCTGGCTTTCCGAATAACTGGCTAACGGAAATAAGTCCTATTTTCTATTTTCCAGGTTTTCCCTTTTGTTTCTCTAACTTTTCGAATATTCTTCTCCCCATCCCATCCCAACCCACCAAATTTTCAACTGCAAGCTTCTAGCTACCTTAGATAGCTCATATTTAATTAAGTTTTCAACTTTTAAATCAATATCTTTAGCTTCAGGACCTCTCTCTCCCCAGTTACAAACCTACATTTCTAATTGTTCATTGGACATGTCCATCTCTCCATCATATCTGTATTTTAAGTTTATGGTAATTGGCACTACATAGTATATCTTCCTCTTATAAATTCATTCTTGCCCAAGTTAGTTATTTCAGCTAAAGAATCTATCACATTCCCAGTAAGCCAGTTCCCCAAAATCATTCAAGTTGGCATCTTCTTTCTCTCTTACCCCCTTGGACTTAATAAATTAACAAATCATCTGCAGACTCTATTTCCACAAAGCCTCTCACAGTTATTGCATCCTTCTAATTTCCATAAGTTCCCAGTATCACTTCCTAATTCAGACATTCTAGTTTCATTCTCTTAAAGGGCCATTGAAGTTGCTGTCTGCACTCCTAGTTGAATCTTCCCTATTATTCACTACCATGTATTCTATTTTTTTTCCTTAGTGCAATCTAAAAACATTTTATTTATCATTTATCATCTCTCTACTAAAATATAATCTTTGCTAAAGCAAAGACCTGTTCTTCATTCTACTCACTTGTCTCAATGTCTAGCTTGGAGAATGGGCTCAATAAATATAGCCAAATGAATAAATGGTATTTTCAAACCGCTACTTCCCATCCCTCTTCACTGTAATCCTCTTATATTCAGCTGTAAAAAGAATATTCCTTTAAATATATTTCTAATATGTCATCTTTCTGGTCAAAACATCTAGCATTTATCTATTGCCTATTAGGTTAGGTATTAACTATTGTTAATTCTAGCATCCAAGTTCATAAGGTTCCCTGAAGTACTGATACAAACTGTATTTTCATGCACATTTCCCCTTAGTCACTTTGTCCCTAAATCAAATGTACTATTTCTATAGCCACTCTCAATGGCTCCTCATTTTTCTGCCTCTGCATCTCGTGTATGTTTAGTGCCATCTTCGAGAATGCCCTGTCTTGGTATCAGTCAGCTTAAACAACACTTTTGCTTTAGCGACAAATAGCTCCCAAGCCTTAGTAATTTAAAACAAAAAAGGTTTATTTCCCACTCACATTTATGTTCATTATGTTTTGCCTGAGGCTTTGCTTCATGTACTCTTCATTTTCAGTACACGGCTAATGGGGCAACTCCTCTCTAGAACATAACAGTCTCTTGGCAAAGGAAGAGAGAGATAGTGAGACTGTGCAATGGCTCTTAAAGCTTCTTCTTGGAAATAGTGAACATTTTATTAACTGGAGCAAGTCATTTAATGAAATCTGACATCAATGGATTGAGAAGTATAACTACTCTCCATGGACTAGCCTGCACAGAGAGGCAGTGAATATTTTTATTATAATATCATCTACTATACTTTTCTATCTCCATCATCAAGACGATAATTTTCCAGAAAGACCAATGTCACTAAGATGCTTTTCCAGATTCTCCCAGCCCCAAATCCTTTGAAAACACAAAGCATTTGCTTAAATCTATTTTTAATATTTACCTTTCTCTACTTTTCTTATGCCACTCCTCCTCAAAACCCTGAATATGGATTGTGTGTTCTACAGCATGTAACACTTAACACAATGCCTTGCACATAGGTGTTAACAGATGTTTGTTGAATTTAATTAATTTTATCTTTTAAGAAATAAGTACACATTGAGTATTTTTATGCTGAGAAGAATATGAATAAAATATATTTCAAGCTGATTAATGTGATAAATGGAACAATATTTGCTTCTTCAAGCATCTGGCTTTTTTTTTTTTCCTTTGGCAGATATGTTCCTACGAAATACAGGGCACATAGGACTAATTATCTTCTTAGTTTGGTCCCCTACAGATCAGAAAACCTAAAATTATTCCAAACCAAGTATCTCCCAAATGTGTCTCTTGGACTCACATTGACTCAGCACAACAAATGGAAAATTTACATGGCAATGACAATTGTTTCGGTAACGAAAGTATAAAAGAAGCTATATGTTACATCCCAATCTTTGAGTTCAGGGTCGTAGATCACTGTCGGTGTCTGTCTAACATTTAGTGTGAACCTGGAAAAAATAATGTACAAAAATTGTTCAATGAACAAATGAATGACTGATTGAATGAATAAATAAATGATAAGCAAATTAATGTGTTCATAAATAATTGAGAATAGTAAACTGTTAATTAACAGATGTATTTAATGATATAATAGCCATTGAAAATATGATCTTATATCATATATCAGACTTAGTCATTAAGGCCTTTAGGCATGAAATCCAAAAAATGATTCTATTCTAAAAAAATACGTAAAGTTTAGCTACAGCTGCTTCTTTTTTGACAATATGGTCAAGAGCATAGTCATTCTTTACAAGAATGCCAATATGCGTGCATAAACATATCCATATATATTTGGGCTTATGATGTATTTTTAAAAAGTATTTATTTTATGGGGGAAAAAAACAATGTAAAACAGAATGGACAACATTAAGCTGTTTTTATGGAATCTTCTTTAACCAGCTGAACCTGAGTAATAAATATTATGGTTTGCATTTCACTGTCAATGTCTGTAACTTAGTAAAAGTTAATCGTGTGTTCATTTTATGTCGCTATACACAGCACCACCAGCAGCACTATGAATGACCTAAGCTAGTAAAATCAAACATTTCAAAGACTGCTATTTTCAAATAGAACAATTCATGTAAAGCAGATGAATTCCAGGTTTTCGATCAGAAACAGAACAATAGCCATGAAAACTGCCAAGCCCCAAACTCATAAACACTAGGTCAAAACAATAATAAAAATATTGTCTCACTGTATTTATATATAAAAAAAAAAGCTGTCCGCAAAAAATTCCTTGTTTGAAATCTTTGTGACCATCAAGGGTTTCATTTTCCAATAAAGTCGGTTTCTTATTTAAAATCTCGCTTTAACTCAGTGTGTTTGGTCATAGATAGTAAGACTAGATATGAATGTTAGTCTTATTTTTTACTCAACTTTTTCTCCTTTGAATTATTCAAACCACAATGACTATAAATAGGTTACTGGGAAAATATTTCTGTTTTATTGTCTGTAACTGGTAAATTGTAAAAGCCAAAATGATATCATTTTTATTATTGAAAAAACATAATATCAGAATATGGCCTACATATGAGCAACTGCCAAGTCATTAAACTCACATCCAGTGGGAGTTGTAAGTCCAATTGAGCTCTTAACACTTTTGACAAACAAAATATTTCAATATATTTATATTTGTGATTAGAGTCCTGTTGAACAAACCCTAACATATAACAATAATAACAAAAATAATAATAATGATTGAGATTTATTGGGCACTTACTATAGGCCAGGCAGACTTCCATGTTCTTTATATGTTTATTTCATTCAATCCTCATAATATCCTTCTTAAATAGAAATTAAGTAGACAAGAAAACCAAGGCATAATTTGGTTAAAATCTTGTGTAGGGTTTTGCAGCCTTTTAGCAATTGAGCCAGAATTTGAATCCAAGCAGACTAACTGCAGAGGGTGCGTTCTTAACCATAATACTGCATTTATATGCCTCATCCATCTCTATGGTGAATAAATAATCTAGTATTTCCATATCAAATATTCACATTACTGTTCAGAAACACACATTATTCCAATGTTGGAGGGCTCTATACTATTATAATCATAGTCATAGGATTACCATCAGATTCATCAATGTTGACCCAAGAAATATAAAAAAAAGAAGACTTTATGAATCCTGATTTACTTTCTCATTAATTTATATATTAATTGTTTATTGAACACTTACTGTGTTCCAGCCCTTACGTATTATATGCATTTCCTTTTGCTTCTGTAACAAATTACCCCTGAATTAATGGCATAAAACAACATGAATTTATTCTCTTACAGTTCTGGAGGTCAGAAGACTAAAAACAAGGTGTTAGCAGGGCTTCGTTTCTTCTGGAGGAGTCAGTAGATCATTCATTCCCTTGCCTCTTCCAGCTTCCAGAGGCTTCCTGGCTCTTTCCTCTATCTTTGAAATCCTTTGCTCCAAACTCTGATTTCATCACCATATCTTCTTTTTCTGATATTGTCCTTATTGCTTCTCTTATAAGAGAAATGCTCTCTTCTTAAGATTCTTAATTTAATTAATCACAGCAGCAAATTACCTTTTGCCATGTAAGGTAACATATATTTACAAATTCTGAGGATAAGAATGTGGACATCTCTGAGGGAGCATCATTATGTCAGTTATAGACATGATCCAAAACCCAACTGGTAAAAAGTCCAGAAATTATCCCTGGGGACACTGAAGAGCTGTTGAAGGATATAGTACAGCGAGGGGATGCATTTAACTTTAGAAAGAGTACTTTGGAAGCCCCGAAGAAGAAAGTTATTGGTATAATCCTTTTGAAAATATTCGAAGCTTGAATTAACAGTGGAAGTAGGATGTAGAGAAGGGCAGTGATCTGAAGAATATATAGAAAGTAGGATCGACTAGGACACAGTGAAATTGTCCACAACTAATCATTTTACTTTTAGATCTTCACTTCCGTATCTGCAAGACGTAAATGCTGTATTGTATAAAAGGCGTTTAAGCTTTCAATGTATTCATCACATTTTTAATTTAGGATAATATAGAAGATGCCATGTGGCAGAATCCCAATAATATATTCATTTCCTGTAGAATGACATCAATCCGCCCATCCTTAACAGAAACAGAAGTTAACTATTCTCATTTATTCATAGACACTATCTAGCGTAACTATTCAGAATCAATTAGTGATATTAGATCTAAAATTCAATGATGGAACATAAATTGGTTTCTGGCCTTAGAGAAAGTTTCATTTTTATCTAAAGTTGTACATTCAAGATGATCAATTGCTACACATGAACGAATTTACTCCATTTAATATACTAGCACCCTCTAGATTCAGGCTTTCTTGACTGTAAATATTAATATTCCTTATCAATGTTCATTCATACTCAATAATATTGCCTTTTCATATCACATATTGTTCTTAGTGGTATTTTTTAAGCCAGATCATCTCAGGTACAGTGTATTATACTCATATAGTTGCCTCATTCAACAGACACTATTCAAAAACATGACAAGCCATTCATAGAAATTTATTCCAAAGAGTTGTTGCCAGTGTTTATGCCAATGAAGGGAAATTTTGAATTAGAAGAGAAGAACTCGTGAGAATTTGTCAGATGGCTGGTAGCTAGAATTAGTTTTATGCATTTTGGACCAAATCACATCCAGAGTAAAAGCAAACCAAACACTTTTATCCTTTAATCTTATTTGTGTTGTTTATTTTGGAGAAAAAAAAATGTAATCTATATGCTCATGTGAACTCCTGTGATGCATTTACACTTAAAATCTTTGAAAGGTTAATTTAGAAAGAGGGGGTTGATATCAAAAGATAACAGCCCAGCTTGGAGAAGGCTGACAACCTTCTTGAGAGGATGGCAGAAGGGAGGAAAAGAAAGCTTCCAAAATCTTTTTGCCATATTTTGCAAGCTTAGACACATACTTAGACTATGACAGGAAAGCCTAAGTATCAATATCCTAGTAACTTTAAAAGTTTTAAAGTCCTTGTTATTGGGTATTGGGTAGCAGTAAAATCAGGCAAGGACTAAGCAGGCCACCAAATTCTGCTACATTCTTCCTTTAGGGACCATTTCTTCCTCCCAGAGTACTCTAGCCTGCAAACTCTGGCATTTCACAGGATCCAGCCTTGAGAAGCAGCCTCGAGCCAGGACTTTCTAGCATGCAAAGTATCCATGTTCTCTTATTGCTCACTGCTCATATTCCTCTGTGAGGAAACAACAGACTGTGAGACCTGTAATGCTCTAGTTTCTGTGATTCCATTTCCTATATTGGATGAAATAAAACTAAACATGTTTCAAGGAGGCAGCAAAACTTTTAGCCTTCCACTTACTCGGGCCTGGCATTCTCAAATTATTTCAAGCTTTTACAAAATCTTGCAGGAAAGGCCTTCTAAGTTTTCAGGTTAGTGGTCATTTTTGTTTTGGTTTCCATATGCAGCACCCACAAAAGAATGCTGGAATTCCTTAGTTATTTTTAAGATGCTGAATAACTCATTCTTTATGCTTTGGGTCAAAGCCATTGGGATATAGAATTATGAGATCTCTTTATCTAGAATGGTAACTTTGTTTCATTTGGATATATTAGTTTTATTTATACCTAGTGTTCCTGCAATGCCCAAGAAAGACTAAATATACTAAGACTAGGGAGTTAGCTATTTTTAAGATGCCAATGAAAGACAATTCTACTTCCAAAATGGTCTTGGTGAGGCAAGCAACTGTAGTTGTTTCTTTAAATGCAATGACTTTTTTTTTCTTTCTTTCTTTCTTTCTTTCTTTCTTTCTTTCTTTCTTTCTTTCTTTCTTTCTTTCTTTCTTTCTTTCTTTCTTTCTTTCATTTTCTTTCTTTCTTTCGAAAGCTGACAAAGTCTTTAAAACATCCATTCCCCTGTCAAGTAATATAAAGCAGCTATGTTTTATTATTTCTGTCCAAAATTAAAAAAAGGATTTATTTTCTTAGTTTACCAGTTTAGAAACTTTTTTTTTTTTAAGTTCAGTAGGGAAAAGTTGGAACAGGATGCAAAATATACTGGGAAATGCAGCCTGCTCTGGTAGAAGTTCTGGGCCTTAATGAAGTCACCTAACTTACAAGTTTTCTACTTCTCCAGTAGAAACTTGGATCAGAGCACCTGCCTATCTGATAAGAGCATGAAAAATTGCTTCTGTCAAGAGCATTTGACTTTTGGAATTGTATTTCATTCAACACAAGTTACTGGGCTTAATCTAGGGGCCAGACGATGTACTGGGTGGGCCCTAGGGATACAAAGATGAGTTCCCTTCATCCTCTGCCCTCTAGAAGTTCACTCTGGAAACACCACACACACACACACACACACACACACACACACACACACACACACACCAGAATCATTAATAATAAAAGGCTAATGGATCAGGAGCAAATACTCCAAAGTATACAATTTACAAAATCAATTCTAACTCTTATTGTGTTTATGTGTAATTATAAAAAATAAATTCATTAAATTATGGGTTTTTTAGAGCTCAAGGTCTATATTTTCTTATAGATACACAGAAACAAATATATGTCAACATGCTTAAAGAGTCTTCAATGAGATTTTGATCGAAATGATGATTTGCCTTATTATTCTGGTCATATTAGATAATTTCAAAATCTATCATTTCCTAATTGTTCTAATTAAAAACGATTGTTCCTTTCCTTCCATGGATGAGTGGATAGGTAAACTGTGCTATAACCACACCATAGAAGAATATTCAGCAATAAAATGGGACAAAAACTCAGTAGGTACAACAATATGTATAAACCTCAAGGAAATTATGCTGAGCAAAAAAAATAAAATAATAATAACATAAAAGATATAAGCTGCACGATTTCATTTATATAACACTTGTGAAATAAGATAATTATAAAAATGGAGAACAGATTAGTAGTTGCTGGAGGATGTTGGGGGATGTGACTAAAAATATATAGTACAAGGGAGCCTTGTGATAATGTATAGTTAAATAACTTGATTGTGGAGTGATTGCACAAAGCTACATGTGTGATAAAATTGAGTATACACAATTACGAGTATAACTGATGAAATCTTAATAAACACTGGATTATACCAGGGTCACTTCTCAAGTCTTCATACTGCACTATAGTCATGCACATTGTTAACACTGGGGGACTGGATGAAGCGTGCTTGGAACTCTATGTTCATTTCCTTGCAAATTCCTATAAATCTATAATTTTTTTCTAAGCAAAAAACTTAAAAAAAAAAAAAAAGGCGTGCTCCTCTTACTTACCAATATATTGTCTTTGTTCACCCTTAGTGGAGCATGCATTTTCAAGTTAAAGTAATACATGTTTACAAATTAATCACGATTTTCTGATTTTATTCCCCTTGAGACCTGTGACGTGCATATGGAAGGCCCCATCTAAGCCCATTCTGTCCTTTTGCCTCTGAGACTGATGATATTGCTTAAAAATTGAAGCATACTTTAGAATAATATATATTATAATATATAATTATAAAATATATATTTTGTATATATCTCAATTCTGACTCACAAATAACCTATGTAGTAAAAAGGAAAATATAAAATATCCAAATCGTATTGTTGAAGAAACTATAGAGAAGAGCTTATGGAAGTTAATATGACATGAAGAGGTGTGACTAGTGTGTAGGTTTCCCAACCCTAAACCCAGTGCTCTTTTAATCTGGAACAAGTTGAGATGATCCCCTGGGCCCGTGATGCCCTGCATCATGAAGCAATCTTCACCATAGATTCTTAAATGCCCAATGCCATAGACTGCTTATGCTCCCTCAAAATTCATATGTTAAGTCCTAACCCCTAATGTGACGGTATTTGGAAGTAGGGTCTATGAGAGGTGATTAGGTTATGAGGGCAGAGCCTTTTTTTTATAAAAGAGACCTCAGAGGACTCTCTCGCCCCTTCTAACATGTGAGGTTACTACAAAAAGACAGTCATCTATGAACCAGGAAGTAGGCCCTCAGCACATGCCAGATCTGCTGGCATCTTGACCTTGGACTCTTCAGCCTCTAGAACTGGGAGACATGTTTATGTTTGTTGTTTATAATACACCCAGTTGCTGGTATTTTGTTATAGAAGCCCGAACAGGCTATGACAACCACATAATACTAAAATAGATCATTTAATTTTTATTCTTCAGACTATTCTCTGATCATCAACTTTCTTTATGGAGGATCATTCCGACTGTTGCCAGTGCTCTACAGATGGCTTTATCTTAGAAGCACATTTAGCTAGTGGTTTGGTATAGCAGAAAGAGGCTCTGTATTTGCAGTGAGAATCTCAGCTATGCGACTTAATCTAACTGGGCCCTAATGTCTTCATCTGTGAAACCAACATCTTACCTCACAGGGCTATTCTGTAAATTACAAGGGCTAACGTCTGCAAAAACACCCATCATATACATGTCATTGGTAAGTATGAACAAAAATTAAGTTTCCTTCCTAAAATCCCTTTCTCCATCACCTATAATAAAACAAAGCCAGGCATGTAGAGATGAATTTAAAGTGTACCAAAGTCCCTAACCACCAGCAAATGACAGGCACCAAAGTTCCTATAAATTATTAAAAGATAGCTTCCAAGGACCTTTACTCCCAATAGACTTGCATAGTCATACATTCAACAAATAGCAATTGAATACCCACTCTCTGCTTGGCAGTGAGAAATATAATTATAAATAAGATAATATCATCTTATATTTTTTGACATTTCCGGTAGTTCTACAAGTGGTTATCGAGTGACATTCTGTGCAAAACATGTAGCAAGGGATGGGGATAGGTCTTTGAAAAGACTTGGTACTTCTTTCCTTATAAGTTGCAATCTAACAGTGGGAACAGCACTAGATAAGTTTAAAGGTCACAAGAGCTCAGTTAATAGGATTCAAGGGAACACATGGGACGATCAACTAAGTGACATGAATGACGGCCGATGAATCAAAAGGCTTTATGAAAATGTGACATTAAGATCATGATCTGAAGAGTATGAAGGATCAAGGAAGAAGAAAGTAAGGAAAGAGAAGAGGTGATATCTAAGTTTGGAAGAGGGATAAATTCAGCAAAGGAAGATCATGTTCTCAGATCATTAAGTGACAAGAGAGAAAAGGATACAAGCGGACAAAAACTCAGTACAATAGACACACGAAATGTAATAAATGTTAAAAATTGAATCTGGAGAAAGAAGCTGGGCCCACTTCATAAAGGCCCTTGCAAGCTGCCTTAAGAATTTTGAATATATCATGAGGATAATGGAAAACCACTGAGTGATGGTATATAGGAGAGTAATATGGTCAGATGTGTGTTTTACTTTTTTGTTTTAATTGATTACTAAATAAAAATGATTACTAAATATATGTGATTAATATCCAACCCCCCTCTAGATTGTATTATCATGAGAGTCAAAACCATGTTACCTGATTCACCATTTTATTCCCCGTGCTGAAGGTGGTGCGTGGAACTCATGCATAGTTTTTGAATGACTGAGCACAGGGATGAAAACAGCATGCAAACCTAAATGTCTTTTAGGGCAATGTTATATTACAGCAGAGTACAGTCTTAATAAATATAAATTGTCTGTGGAGTTTTGAATTATGTCCAGAGCATTTAGTTTGAAAAAGAAGAATAGTACATAATACATTTTAGAAAATCTCAAAATGTATAAAACAAAAAAAAATTTGAGGGGATCAGTAAAGTAAATTAACTCTAACCTCATCAGTAATTTGGCTCTTCTACATTATATCTAAGCGGTCCAGAGAGCTGAGGTTTTGTAATTTTTATGGTTATCATTATAATTATTTTTTGGTAATAGTTAAAAAGTATATTCTCCTTTATTTTCAGTTAAGCTTTGGAACTTATGAACTACCAGTATTCTCAATTCTGAGAAATCATGCAGTGTATTTAAAATATTTTTCATATTTTTCACTTAAAATCAACCTCAATAATTGTGTCTTACATTAAAAAGTCTCAGAATGCCTATGATTATGTTAATTCACATGCATTGAAAGCAGCCATCTCTAAGTAGACGTGTTATAGCTATTCAGAGTATTACAGTACAACAAAACAGGAAGTGAGAGAGTCTATGTGTCCTTTAAATGCAAGAGAAATACGTGTAATCAGCTAAAGTGTGTTCCATTGGGAATTTTGCCAAAGCTACAAACCCCTGCAGAAAAATTAGTCTACATCAGCCTCATTTAAACATACTAGAATTCAGCTCTTAACAGAGAATGTGGAAACAGCAATTATAATGTGAATATGGCTTATTGCTAAAAGTATCAAAATTAAGCATCTGGTCTATTATTTGTAAAAATTATGCTTTTCTTCTCCACTTAATCATTATTTTATCTTTAAAAAACTATATACTCTTTCTTCCTCCTTGAAGGAGTGGTTCTGGATATTTAGGGAAGATTGTGAGATTGCTTATATTTGAGTGTTTTGAATTCTAAGAGGCAGGTTTGTTTTTTGTTGACTTAATCAACAAGCTAAGCACAACACTTTCATCCTTCCCAGTAAAAAGCAAAAACCACAGCCTTAGCCTGTTGATGCCACATAAATGGCTCTCCCTTTAAAGATTAGAGATGGTAGGTTGTGAAGGATTTTGTCCTCTAACTTGCTAATCAGTGCAAGGTTAAAGAATCATGCTGTTTGTTTTTGTACATATGGAGTGTTGCTTACAAACGCTACATGCATATTCCATTAATATTATTATTGCATGCACCATTATTATCAGAATAATTTTATTTCTTAATTTCACACTGCTCTGTACTTTTTAATGCACTTTAACTCCTACAACAGTTTTGAATACAAAATAAGATGGGAATATCATTCCGTTATTGAACTGACACAATGAGTTTAACAGATATGTCCAGCCTCACTGTTGGGAGAAAGATTAAATTCATGAATTCTACAAATAAAACAAAATCAACATAGACAAACAAAATGATGCTGAAGTAAAGGCAATTTTATGTAGTAAAACTACATAAATGAAAGCCACTTCATTATAGCATTCCATGTTACTCTCTAATTAATATATTTTTGTTTCCATTTGCCTTCAAACAATACATAATTTTTAAAAGTCAATTGCTTTGAAAATAAGAATTTGAATTAATGTTTGAATTGAAGGTTTTCATTTTTCACAAAATGAGTAACCAAAAAGCTATCCAACATTTTTTTTGAGATATTGCTTCGATCAAATAAAGATATATTGTTATGACTGAATGGCCTTTAGAGAATTTGAGATTTTATTACTCTTAGTAGGTAAACTCAACCCATCAGAAGAAATTTAGTGTTTGGTTAAATAGGAAAGTCCAGTGAAAACTAAGAACCTTTCTTTCCCTAAGACGTGGGGTCATACAAGCTCTCAGAATCTGTCACCAATATAAACATCGCTGTTAGTCTGAATCATGGCTACTGCTTAACTGGCTTCATCATTTTGATTACTCTGTGATTAACTAGAACTGTGAAAGCTACTCTCAGATTGTTAAACATTGGTCCTAGTTTGTATTTCTGTGCAGCCACAAACAAAACTACAGCATACTTGCCTTTCTTCGGTTAAGCAGCTAAATTTCTATACTATTTGTGACTCTTTAACTTCTAGATTCTCTTTAACTTCTAAGATTTTTTACTTATTTTAAAATATTTCTGAGGATCTATTTAATGTCCAAGCAGAACTAAGAATTAAGAGACATCAATTCTGGTTCCGGTTCTGCTACTCAAGATCCGTGATGCTGGAGAATCACTTTGCTTTATAAAACATAGGGGCTAATACATACATTACAGAGGTGTTGTGTCACATGTTAGTTTTTGGGATCAGACTTTTCAAAATCATTAAAATCACAATTTTCTGCAAAATAAAATTGCTTTGGATATGGCAAAATTCATTTCTTAATTATAAAATTATGATAATGATGATGATTATTATCATTTATTATATGCCAGAGGTGGTAAAAAAAATGTCATATTCTTTATATCATGGAACTAAGATGCTAGCTGAGGTCACCCTGACATTGAGAGTCAAAATTAATTTCAAAACTTATTCCACTTCTAGTCAGTCACACAGCATCCAGATAATAACTATGGAATTCTTAAAGGAGCTTTTTTCCTTCGAACTCATGTCTAGCTAAAAATTACTTTTCTAATATATTATCCCATTATTTACACACATAAATCCATGCTGAAAATCCTTCTGACACCTTTAGATCCAAAATAGAACACTTCAATATGCAGAAATGTGTATATCTCGCTTCCAAGATCAGGACAACATAAATACTTTAAATTGCTGGACCATAAACAATTTAAAATCTGATATTTTACATCATTTTGTACAAATCTTTTAGCCATGGTACCACCAGGAGGATCTTGGGGGCTGTCTTTCTCTTCAAGCGGAGCTTCTATTGTGGTCCTCATTCTCTCTTTCTTCTCTAACCTCTGTTCCACTTTTTTTATTTCTAACCCTTATCCTCAATGCCTGTTAAAGCCATTTCAAAGCCACATAGCTCTCTCTTGTTTGGCCACCTCTGATTCCAGATCATTCTCTAGCAATTTCATCAGCTAGCATGAAAGTAGTCCCTTAATGACTTTCTCTACAACTCGTTCGGTTTCTCCATAAGAGAAACTTTGATGCTAGTGGTTAAAATATATATATATATATATATATATATATATATATATTTAAAATTTACTTTTCCTCAAGCACACTGACAGCAATTTTATGAGAAGAGCATATCTGTTGTCACTGATATTTTGCAGATGAGGAAATTGAGGCTCCAATAGTTTAAGTCGATAGTCCCCAGGGTCATGTGGCTAATTAGTGTGAGAGCCATCCTTGCCTTTTCTTTGAACATTGTCAACTTTGCCCTAAGGTCATACATACCTTACATTCTGGTTCCATATTAATTCCTACTTAAACTTGATTCTTCCTGTTTTGCCCTATATCGGTAGCTGACTCTGAGTTTATTCTAGAAAATTGTCTGCCAGCTCTTTCCTTCTTAGTTTTGAGTTCAGCTTCATACCTTATTTTCAACTTCTCTGTTAAAAGAAATGCCATATCCACTAAAGATACGAGATATGTCAATATCAATCCAATGAGTTAATTCACATAAAAATGCTTTATAAACCATAAAACTCTCAAAAATATAAGGTATTACTGATGTTGAAATATGCTACATATACCTCATTTGATCAATACAAGCAAGTGAGTTACTTTAGAGTCTGCAAACTGAATGGCAGTTTATAATATATATCCTTAGTAGAAACTTTCACATGAAGAAATATCAATACTAATAATTTATTATCACAGACACCTAACACAATCCTACTAATTATTTTAAATAAAGATGTGGGATGTTTTTAAATGGAGCCAAGAAAATGATCAGAAGAAATAATCGCACAATTTATATAGTTTATTTATTTATAGCACAACCGCTTTCATTCTGTGTAAGAGCTGGACTTTCTCAAGAGGTTAAAGAACTTGGAAGTAATGTATCCAACGCCTTTCTTGGAGCTAAACAGAGGAATGAGATACTTGGATTCTTGAGCTCCAAACAAACATCCCGATAAAAACAAACAAACAAACAAAACAAACAACAAAAAAAATGATAATATAAAGGCCTTTTTATTTCAGATAGAATTAGTAAAAGATATGGAAAATTCTTACGGTTATGGACCTCTGAGAAGATGGATCAATCTCTTACTTGCTCAGTGTGCAAGATAATATCTATGAGATTTGAAACTCATTTGCAAGCTGAGCTTCTCTGTGATCTAGAAATCAATGTCATGGATGATGGTAGTCAATTCACATGAACACTCATTGGTATATATGCTATTAAAGACGATGTCTCCTAAACCTAATGAGATAGCAAGTAATGGCAGAAGCATTTAGCTCACAATCTGGTTGCTGGAATAGAGTAAACCAAATGTCTGGTTACAGGAAAATGAAAAACTCATTCTTCCATAAATTCTTATGATACAATATGTGAGCCTTCTAAGTAAGATTATATTAAAACTATATGGTCATTATGCTTTAGTATTTTTATTTTGGAAGTAGGGATGATGTGAGGAATATAAGCTCTTAATTACAGTAAAAGAACCTGAGCATAGGACAAAGGCATTCCTAGATCCTTTTGAGCTGCATAGGAAAACTGTTTTTAGTTTTATCTCCCCATAATTCTAATTATCGCTACAGTATAAGGGCTCAATTTATGCAATTTTCCAATAAGCCAGATTTGAAAAGAATTCAATAAATTACAGTTGGTTAGATGAGCCTATAAACAAATGGAATTATCTGCTTCGAGCCAGAGAAAGATTTGACTATTAGAGCATATACAGACATTGGTGGCTGACGTTTTACATTTGGATGTAATGAACGTTGGAATATAACAAGAGTGCTATCCAGAGCAATTGATTCCCTTCCATGTCTGCTGCTATCATGTGCTGTTTATTTTATAAGCTTATATTAGACACTAGTAGATCAAAGCTCTTTCCCCCAAGTAATATTTGAATGACTTGTGTATTAAAATACCAATAATCATTTATTAGATTCTAATTGCTTTCAGTACAACTGGCTTAGTCTAACTAAAAATAAATAAATAAATAAATAAATAAATAAATAAATAAATAAATAAGATGGTCTCCCATCTAAAGTACTGTAACAACTCACTATTATAGACATTATATTTTCCAACACTTATCTGCACTGAATTACAAGTAAAATCTAAGGTCAACTGAAGTTTCTAGCAGTTCTATGGGCCATAAAGAACAACACATTTTGATCAGTGTTTTGCCTCATCTAAAAAGTATTTAAAGTGAAACGTGGTAGAATGCAAGTCAGTAATGAAAATGATTGGTCACAGCAGTATCTAAAAAGAAAACAAATGGGCAGCATGATTTCTCTGTGCATCTGCTTGTGCAATAACCCTGCGTATGATTCACATTTAAACCACGTCTGAACATTTAGTTATTGGAAAATTATAAGCAAAAATGTGTGGGATATATTCACTAGGGTTAACCAAAGCTACAGCAATTTAACTCTATAATAAGGCCAAACGAGTAATGTATAACTAAAAAGAAGAAACAACTGAAAAATGAGCAGCTTAAGACAAACTATGCCTTTCTCTTAAACACACTGTCAATTTTTTTTTATCATTTTACTATAAAACCAGAAAATAGAGCTTAAAAGTTCACATCAGTTTATGATTCATTAAGAACTTTGAGAATCAATGGATAGAGATTTAGATTTTGGCAGAAACATTAATGCATTTGAAAAAAGCAACACCGACACATGTATCAGATACTTCATGTCATATAGTGAAAAGAACCTGGACCAATCTGGGTGAAATCTATGGGTTCTAAATCTGTCTCTGTTTCAAAATAATCAATTTAACTCACTTTCTCTGTTTTGTCATCTACAAAATGATTAAGAAAGGAAAAACAGAATAATATATGACAGAAAATTTCTGTCCTACTGTCTTCATAGGACTTTAAGAGACTTTGAGACTTTTGAAACTCAAATGTGATCCTGCACATGAATGCACATTAGAGTGTGTAAAGTACATACCACATGACATTAAAAGTCAAAGACACATTTCAGGTTAAGAAGTCCAATCTTCTCAGGTTCTAGATAAGCATCAGCAGATTGATGATTCCCCCAAGAGTGACCAGAAGTTAGAATTTAGAAGTTAGAATCCAGTTCTTTAGAGACCTTGTCCAGGGATGTATCAGATTATTTACCTTGATCTTCAATTCCCAGTATTATCCCCATTACTATCAACATTGTTATTAATACCTTACTAGTAAAGTACATAAATGCTCATCTAGTAACAGTGCTAACCATATCTCTCTTGGTGAAACTTTTCCTTCCTTTGTCTTTTGACACCCAATAATCTGGTTCTGCTGCTCTTTTCTTTCTTCTTTCTTCATCAGATACCCCAAATCATATCTATGAGAATCCTACTAAAATTAGCTCCCAACTCTACACTTTAGTCACTTCAGGTTTTCATGTTTTTTGCTGTCTTCCCAAATGGATGGCTTTAAATTTGTATGCTAAACTTTTTCAAGTTTAAGTGTTAGTGAGATATTTACATACAGATGTTTTTTCACTTGATGTTAAAATTCTAGCAGCTTAGGACAGCAGCAACTTTGGGAACAAGAAGACAATGGGTAACGCCTTTAAAAGTCTAAAGGAAAAAGATGTTTGACCTAGAAATTCTGATCTAGCCAAATGATTAAACAAGTGTGACCAATTAAGTAAACTAATGGCACATTTAGACATGGAAAAAGTAAAAATATATAACCTTCAATGCTCTCCTTGTGAAGCATTAAGAGTAGGTATTCTAGCAAAATGGGAGAGAAAAACAGTATCAAAAGATGTGGAATCCACAAAATAGAAATATTTGAGAGAGCAGCACACAGAAGTGCCAGAGAGCTCTGCAGCAGCCTAAAGAGCTCTGTACAATTTGAAACAGAAGAGTCTCCAGAGAAAAGAAATGTAGTTGATACAGTATCTGAAATATTTTATTATCAAAAAATATTTGCATCAACCTGAGTGCCCATCAATAGATGATTGGATAAAGAACAGGGAGTACATATATACAATGGAATATTACTCAGCCATTAAAAAATGAAATCTTACCATTTGTGACAACAAGATGTACCTGGAGGGTATTATGCTAAGTGAAATAAGTCAGGCAGAGAAAGATAAAATGCCATACCA
>NW_011888813.1:6912799-6917167 GCF_000151845.1 Pteropus vampyrus
TAAATATACACATATTTACTTCTATATTGAAATACTTCATAACATTAAAAAGATAACAATCAACATAAAGTGCTATTTTATTTCACACCCAAATCAATTATCTTCTTCAGCTGGTAAGTACCTGCCTCACTTTGGAAACCAATGGCATAAAGGATCAGGTTAATAAGGAGAAGTGGGGCTGCTAAGGGAAGGCTTCCTGTAGAGAGTCACATGATCTAAGATTTAAGTGTTGCAATTCTTTTTTTAATAAAGAAGAAGAAGGAAGAATATTAAATGTACAAGAAATAGTTTTAAATATAGAAAAACATGTAAATTGACACTTTATTGTGTGGATTAAATGAGATGTTATATGTAAATAGCTGGCTTACATAGAAACTTAATAGACAATAAGCATTATCATTTTGTTGTAGGAGATATAGTTGCCTTATTCGACTTTCAAGATGTTCTCACTAAAGTTCAGAGATGAAAGGACACTGGACATTTAATAAAATTCACATATATTCAATGTTAATTATATGGCAAATACAAAGATGAACACAATCTACCACACTGAACTCAAAGACAAAGAAAGCTGTGATGCTTACTGAATTGCAAGTACAAAATCTAAATTGAGGGAGAGGGAGAGGGAGAGAGTGAGAGAGAGAGAGAGAGAGAGAGAGAGAGAGAGACCAAGTGAAAGAGTTATGATTTGAGTTGGACTATATAACCTAACGTACCTAGAGGTCACATTTGTCAAAATTCAACTAAGAGGTAAAGAAAAGAATCTCTGAGTTTTTGTAAAACAATACAAAGAATAACTTTGCACATATTTGTGGCAAAGAACTCTGTCCTCTAGCTTTCTCGGGATCTATTTACTCTTGTTTCTGATATACAATTTAATGCATTCATTCACCTACATTCCTAGTATATGGGAGATTAGAAATAAGATTTTCAGGCAAGATAGATTTTATTGCCAGTGGCCAATATTTTGAAAGCAAATCAAGGTGACAACTAATGATCTGATAGAGGAGGAAGAAAGAGAAACCATGTTAAAATCAAGTACTAGAATTTCAAAATGAAAACAGCTGGGTTGGTTTTGTGCAGGGGCAGTTACTTTTAATATACGTCTTTCCTCTTTCTGCATCAGCATATTGCATACAACATAAATAAATGCTCCTTGAAAGTGATAGGTTAAGTCATCCAAAACAAATTATGTTTACTAGTTCTTTTTATCAAATTAAAATGTAATGTACATTGTTGAGTGATATTATTAAAATAATATTTCTTGCAAAGACTTAGTGTTATATGGTTGCATAAATGTAGGTTGCTTAACCTTTCTGACTAGATTTCTTAACTATAATGTGCCCATGATAGTATCCATTTAGTGGGAATTGTGCAAGGTTATAAATAAGATAGTGATTATAAATGTGCCTAGTACCTGTCCCAGAAAGTTAATATCTAATTAATAGAAATTAATTAGTTAATTTCTTCTTGAAAAGGACTTGTCTTAGTTATTTGGAAAATTCACTACTCATGAATTTACTACGGTGAAATTTAAATTAGTAGTTATTTACTTTTTCTTTTTTGTTAAACAGCCAAATAGTTTTTTTTAAATTAAGTTTATTGGGGTAACATTGGTTAATACAATTATATAATTTTCAGGTATACATTATCATTTGACATCTGTATATTCTATTGTGTTTACCAGCCAAAGTCCAGTTTGCTTCAGCTACCATGTATTTGATCTCCTTTACCCACTTCACCCTCCCCCTAAACCCTATATTTGACCCCCTTTACCCTGTCTACCTTCCCCCTTGTCTCCTACTTCACTAGTAACCACTAGCCTATAGTCCATGTCTATGAGTCTCTGTTTGTTTGTCCTATTCATTTTACGTTTATATCCCACATATAAGTGATATCATGTGATTTTCAACTTTTTCTGTCTGGCTTATTTTGCTTAGCATGATTATCTCGAGGTCCACCCATGTTGTCTGTCGTAAATGGCAGTATTTCATCTCTTCTTAAAGCTGAATAATATTCCATTGTATAAATGTTCCACAGCTTCTTTAGCCAATCATCTATCATAGGACACTTTGGTTGCCTCCATGTCTTGGCCACTGTGAATAATGCTGCTATGAACATCAGTGTGCAACTATTTTTTCGAATATGGGTTTTCAAGGTTTTGGGTAAATACCGAGTAGAGGGATTGCTGGATCATATGGTAGATCAAATTCTTAACTGTTTAAGGAACCTCCATATCGTTTTCTATAGTCAGCCAAATAGTTAAGTGTAAGGAGATTAACATATGTTTTAGTCTGTTAAACTGTAAGTTGTTACTCTGTCGCAGGGGTTCTTTCAAAATTCACAATTCCTTTAAGACTTGAAGAACGCCACATGGTGCTAACATGGAGAGACGACCATTTGTTAGTCCTGAATACAAGGTGTGTCCTAGATTTATCACACAACTGTGGCAACTCGGATTCTCTCCTCGTTGATCCATTAAGCCTGAGTAGAAGGAGTTGTGGCTCACAAAAAAATCACGTGCATGAGAGTGCACATGTTGGAAAGGAAATAGATTTGTCTCATTTTGCATGATATACTCTGGGAATGAACATTTATTAGCAAAGACTTGGATTACTAAGAGCAGTTGTATGTAATTTTCTGAGGATGCATATATTTTATTTGAGATATGGAGGCCTCTAACATGAGTGAAACTTCATTTACAAATGTTATTCGCTCTTTCACTGAAAGCAATCTATTCCTTTTTGAAAATAAAAAATCATTTCCGCTTTCATTAGATCCCTTCCATTCCACCCTGAAGCACATCTTTATTGTGCATATTGTCCCGTTCCTTCAATCTCTTTCACACCAAAGGAACACGGAGGATTTGATTGAACTTATCAATGGCTCAATTCCCTCATTCCATTCTGGGGAAAATGAGACAAGGGAAACTGTTACACATAGTTAAAGAGAATTCAAGCCGCACAGCTTGTTGCAAATGTTTAATCTTTCGGCTCAGTTAACCCACAAGTTTAGTGTCTGACCCTGAGTTCCAGAACCTCAGACTGAGCACAGGGCTTATATATAGATCCTGGGAAGCATGTCTCTTTTCTGTACTACCCACACCTCACCTGCACACATACACACACACACTCACACACACTCACACATACATATACTCACACATACACACACTCACACAGCTCTTCCTGAGCATCATGCATAGTTTTGAAATATGCTTTTTGTTTGTATCTACTCATCGAATCTTACTTGGCTTGCATCTCATTATTTTTAAATACTATCAAGATGAGATTAACTAACTGTTCAATCTTCTTTTCAATTTGGGCATAAGAGTACATTAGGAGAATTAGTCAAATAGGTTAAAGTCAGACTTGTATTTGAGAGTCAAGGATGATCTTTGTTGAGAGGACCTGGAATGGTGAGAAACAAAGAGAAATAGAGAGTAGAAAATGATCTATGCTTAAGAGAATACCAAGGATCAAATTACTATCAGATTTTTCTTTAGAAACAAAGGGCAAGTATAAACCTAGGAAAAGAAACAAAGTAAGCCAAGTTAGAAGTGAAGGTGAGGCACTAAAGTAGGAACAAGGTAATTGTGCACAGGACTTTTGACATGGCCGGAGCTGAGATGGTTTGCACTGAGCACTACTTGTGTAGAGCGTCATGGAATCTGTCTGGATATGAGATCAGAAGAGTCTCAAGCTTTCCTATAAACACAATACATAAACATAAAACATACTAAGAACACATGGTTCAATATCAACACAATACATGAAGCTCCCTCATCTGTAGTATTCCTACAAACTGAATATTCCTCTACCATGATAATAATTTCAATATCTATTTTTTTCCTTTTTCTCTTTCTTTCTCATTCAGCTGACTCTTCAGTCATAATGTGAGTTCTAGGGGGAAAAAATCTTACCTCTCTGTCAGTAATATCCAGTAGAGTACACAGCAGGTTTGCTGAAGTGCCTTTTAGTGGGCAAGCGGATCATCTGGAAGAGATTTACAAATCCTGAGCCAATAATAAAGTTAAGTGACCTGGATAGTGTAAGATCAAGTCAGGGAAATGAAGTTGCAAAGGGATGATGGGGCCCAAATGCACCATTTTATAAAACCCAGTTGTATTCATTCAACAAATATTTATTATACACCAAATATTATTATCATGTAGATGAGGAACTATCATTAGCCATGTTGTCTTATTGCCAGTAGTTGATATATTCTTCTTATAATTTAAGTTCCTGAAACCAGAGATCAATCTTAACCTAGCACTCTTGAGCCTTATTTATAATGAATATCACATCTGCTACTTTTCATTAGAAGTTTTAGGACAGTGGTTTGCGGCAAAAATTAAAAACAAACACA
>NW_011888813.1:6917217-6920216 GCF_000151845.1 Pteropus vampyrus
CACAGGACTTTTGACATGGCCGGAGCTGAGATGGTTTGCACTGAGCACTACTTGTGTAGAGCGTCATGGAATCTGTCTGGATATGAGATCAGAAGAGTCTCAAGCTTTCCTATAAACACAATACATAAACATAAAACATACTAAGAACACATGGTTCAATATCAACACAATACATGAAGCTCCCTCATCTGTAGTATTCCTACAAACTTTGAATATTCCTCTACCATGATAATAATTTCAATATCTATTTTTTTCCTTTTTCTCTTTCTTTCTCATTCAGCTGACACTTCAGTCATAATGTGAGTTCTAGGGGGAAAAAATCTTACCTCTCTGTCAGTAATATCCAGTAGAGTACACAGCAGGTTTGCTGAAGTGCCTTTTAGTGGGGCAAGCGGATCATCTGGAAGAGATTTACAAATCCTGAGCCAATAATAAAGTTAAGTGACCTGGATAGTGTAAGATCAAGTCAGGGAAATGAAGTTGCAAAGGGATGATAGGGCCCAAATGCACCATTTTATAAAACCCAGTTGTATTCATTCAACAAATATTTATTATACACCAAATATTATTATCATGTAGATGAGGAACTATCATTAGCCATGTTGTCTTATTGCCAGTAGTTGATATATTCTTCTTATAATTTAAGTTCCTGAAACCAGAGATCAATCTTAACCTAGCACTCTTGAGCCTTATTTATAATGAATATCACATCTGCTACTTTTCATTAGAAGTTTTAGGACAGTGGTTTGTGGCAAAAATTAAAAACAAACACACACAAAACAAAAACACTGAGAGTAAAATATTAACATTATTTTCAGCTAATCTCTGGGAACACATTGAGAGGTTAGATCATGAAATAATTTGAAATGTTTGGCATTAAGCTATTTGAAATACAGTAAAATCTATGCTTAAAATTATTAAATTTGCCAATAAGTAATGATAGAGTAAAACTTAACACCCTATATTTTAATTTGGACAGATTTTATTCATCCATGTTTTCTTCTTCTTCTTCTTTTAAACTGCAGATGACTAACATAAAATTATGTAGGTCTGAGAATCTGAAATGGGCCAAATTCAGATTGGCCTTTGTTCACACATCTTGCTCCAGCTACTGGCTATTTCTTAGACACTCTTCAAATGAAAGCTCCTCAAGAGCTGTGTTTTCTCCCTATCTATTTACTTGCTAGCAGAGAAGCCTTGCCCTGAGTGAAAGGTCAGGTGACTTGAGCTTGCCTCCTTCCCACTATCTCTTTAAGCCATTCAAATAGGCTTTTGTCATTACTCTACTGAAAAGGCTTCTATTAAGGTCAAACACTGTTTACATTTTGCAAAATATCTATTACATTCAAAGCAGATCACAACGGTCTTAAACAAGTTTCTGGCCTTAACTTGGAAAATCCAAAGATGTACTAAAAGGGGTTGCTAAGAAAAGAGCCTCTTATTCCTTTTCTGATGCCATTTTCTACAAATAGCCAGTGGAAGCATCGACTTTATTATTTTATGGATCAAATTCTACAGCAAGACTTCCACCCCTATGCCAAACGGAGCCTGAGAATAAAGTTGGGAAAGTAAAATATGTAATGTTTTTTCATATTAAAAATGTAAAATATATGTTAGTCAAAACTATTAAAAAACAAAGGTAAACAATAAATCCAATATATATAATATAGAGGCAGAGTGTTAATATTTACATAAAAAGGTCTTAAAAAAAAATAAAAAGAACCAAAATCTCAATAGGAAGACAGGCAAAGCATGTAATAAATAATTCACGGACAAAATAATACAAATGGTCTTTTTTTAGAGCCTCACTAATAAAAATAAAAGGTAAATTAATACTAGGATGGCAAGGCTTATGTTTTACTTTGGCAGTAATTTTAAACTTTTAAAACTTCATGTAAAGAAGAGAATGTGGAAAAAGTTCTCTTTTACCGCAAATGGGAATGGAAAATAGTAGAAATCTCGTGTGTGGGAATTTGTAACACATACGTCTAAAAACTCGAAAATTATCTATTTCCTATACCATATGATTTCTGGAAATTTATCCTAAGTGAATTTGTTATAAATGTACACCAGGAGAGAACTGGACGTTTGCTTGTGGTAATCCATTTTTACACAGCTGTTGGCCACCCAGACACCTGGAAGTACTCACAAGACACCAAGCACCAATTAACTCAAGGTGGAGCCTGACTGATGCCATATAAGATGATTCAGTCACTGGCACTGAAGTCTTACCCTACATTCAAGGGCAGATGACCCAAGTTGGCCTTCTCTTTGCTGCCCACCAACATCGTGGCCACCACACACGCTATACCAGCTGCCACCCTTTCTAACCAAGCAAGAGCAAAAGAAATACCCATTCAGCTATCAGAGTTACTTCTCATTCAGGTCATAGCTAAATTCTGTGAGACTAATATTTTTAGAGACTTTGGTCTAGAGACCAAATTTTCCCTCACAATCTTGGCCAAAACTATGAGCCCATCCCATCATCTGTACTCATCTGACTTTTAGCCCTGTGATACATCAATCATCCTCTACTTCGATTTGCACTCTCCAACCTTCTTTTTCATTGGGCCTTTGGAACGCCCACCACATAATCAGAAAATTCTCCAATATTTTCACCCTCTACACTTCAACTGAAACAGACTCTCCCTGAATCTACACTGCTTCTCTTGCATTTCATTCAATGGAGTATTATTTATTCTGGATTGAAAAGTGGTAGGTGGCCAAAGACCTGAAAACATATATCTGAAAAGACATTTGTACACTGATGTTCATAGCAGCATTATTCACGGTGGCCAGGACATGGAAGCAACTGAAGTGTCCTACAATAGATGATTGGATAAAGAAGCTGTGGCACATATATACAATGGAATATTACTCAGCCATAAGAAGAGATGAAGACTGCCATTTGTGACAACATGAATGAACCTCAAGATAATCATGCTAAGCGAAATAAGCCAGACAGAAAAAGTTAAAAATCACATGATATCACTTATATG
>NW_011888813.1:6920904-6925469 GCF_000151845.1 Pteropus vampyrus
AAGGGAAGGGAAGGGAAGGGAAGGGAAGGGAAGGGAAGGGAAGAAGTGGTAGGTGTGTCAGCATTCACTTTTTCTAGTCGAGGCATTTATCCTTACTCCTGACAGAGAAATTCTCAGTCCTTGCTAAATGCTCACTTTATCTCACCCTTCCCCACTCTTCTCATCTTCTGGTTCTTGGAGACCGTGCTTCATGTATTATCATCTTTATCTGACTTACTGTCTTTCTCTCCAACTCAACTCTGGCTTTAGCATCAACATGAGCGACACGTCAACACTCTTGCCTCTCAAACACTCACCTCCTTTTTCATAGCTTCTTCCTTCCAAACTGCCCACTGGAACTCGCCATGACTTGACATGGCTCCAACTTCATAATTCCAACCTTCTGGCTAGTGCTCCACTTCTGACCATGTTCCTTGGATCCCTCATCTGCTGACTGCTCCACATTCTCCTGTCCATCATCCCTCCAGGGTCACTTCCCTCCTTACCCATTTTCATTCCAATCCTTCTCTTACCAATTCCTTAAAATTTCCGGTCTCTTTGACCCTTGGTTATACATGCCTTCCAAAACCTCTCATCCTGGATGAATTAAACGTTGACTTCTTTAGGTCAATCCCACACTGTGGAGTTGAAGCAGAGGAAAGCTCAGAACATAGCATCATGATGCTTCTGTAAAATCAGGGTCTGACCTCAGACAGGCTTCCTTCCACGTTGCTTTCGATCCTTGCATGCTTCTCATCACTCTCCCTCTCTCAATAATGATGACTTCAAACTTTTCTATGCCCTTTAAACACCTCGTCTACCTCCTAACTTTCAGCAATTGACCTTGTAACTTATTTTGCAAAATTATAGAATTTTTTAAAAAGGCAACTATATTTTGACTTCTGTACTAAAATGTCCAAACCTGCCTATATCTGTTTTCATCCTACTTCCTTCTGCTCTTCAGTGGAAGTTTCCCTCTTATTCTACAAGTTCAGTCCCTTCCTATGGATGCTCTGCATCACATCATGCCACCCCTAAGGAAAACTACCCTAAATACCGATTATCCCTGTAGTAAACTAATGATTACTATCTCTGGGTGTTCCATAATGCCTTCTCGTAAGCTCTGAGACAAACGCGAATCTCTCAAAAAATGAACCTGATTTCTTTAACCTTCAATCTCCTTCTCTATGACATTCTCTACTCCCACCTTCGCAATGCAGCAGAGACCGTTTCGTGCTTTAGTACACGAGCTTTGGATTCAGAATACTGGGTTCAAATCCTGATTTGCCATTTGCTACATGAGTGACCTGGAGTAATAACTTGCCTGAGCCTTAGTTTTCTCATCTCTAAAAGAATATACAGATGGCTCCTGCTTCCTAGGGATGTTTTAAGGGCTGAAAAAGACAGTGAGCATAAAGAACCAAGCATACTGTCTGAGATCTGGCAAATGCTTTAAATATTATTTATAATTGTTATTTATAGCCAAACTGGAAATAGTCGAGTGTGCTTGCCATCTTTGTGCCCTTATACCTCTTTTGCTCCTCAAGGAACAACACTGTATTTCACTTCAACACTCCACTGAAACTGTTCGTAAGATTGCCAATGACCTTCATTTGCATCTATTCAGTGAGTACTTTTCAATTTGATCTAATTTAATTTCTCAGCAGCCTTGAAAAAATCACTTAAAAAAATTTCTTCGCCTTGTCCCTCATAATTCTTAACTCATACTGATCCTTCTCAGTATCTTTTACCAAACATAGAAATATTATTTAAAATGTGATTTTTATCTCACTTCCACGTTAAAAATTTATAGGTCTGTAAAATAATTATTATTGTAGGTCTAAAATTCATAGGATATTGCATTCTTTCTTTTAAGGTTAAAAAATGAAGTCTTTATACCATGACTTGAAAAACAGTTTTTAAAATGATAGATTCTTAAATTATTGATAAACATTTCAAACCATACAAAAAGTAAAACCAACAACAACAACAAAAAAACCTGCCACTTCAAGACCTTACTCCCCAACATAAATGTAATCACTTTAATAGTTTTCTTTTTTTGTGAATTCCTAAACAAAAAACAAATCAATAAAAATTTTTAAGGAAGCATTCCTGAATCAGATGTGCCCACCTGACAAGCAGTGTAGATTCTGATGCAAAAGCATAAAGCCAGAGAACCAGGTCAATCATATCCGTTTAGGGCACAGGTTCTTAATTTGGGAGGCCATGGATCTATTTTTGCAGTGAGGTACAGCCCAACCAAATCAACCAAATCAACTTAAAATGTAGTGGTCCAAAACAATAAGTATTTATTTGCTCAAGATGCTGTGCTCAGCTGGGCAGATTTCTTGTTGATCTCACCTGGGGCCCCTCATGTGGTACATCAAGAAATGCTAAGGGCTGGCCTCACTCACGTGTCTGGTGTTGGTGTTGGCCATCAGTGGGGCCTATCTCTGCACATGGTTTCCCATTCTAGAAAAGATTAGAATTGGCTTCTACATATGGAGGAAAAGGGGAAAGCAAGAGCATGAAAACAGAAGCTGCCAAGTTTCATATGATGAGGCTCAGAAGTCACATCATATCTGCAGCATTCTGTTGGGGAGGGCAAGTCACAAGTCCAGGCCAGATTCAAGGGGGATGCAAAATTCACTTCTCGATGGGAGAAGTGACAAAGTCACAATGAAAAGGAAGATACCAACAGGAATGAGAGGAATTGTTGTGGCCATCTCAGCGACCTATCTCAACACCATTTCTTGGAGTAATGTTTTTAAAGTCATAAAATAAATTGCCCGGAATTACAAAGGAAACTGATTATAGAGTAATCCAATTATCAAAGTATTTAAAAGAACTACGTTTTTGATATGGTAATAAAAGCTCTTTATTTAACTATTAAGAATAGTGAATAATAATCTAACAGTGAATTTAATACTTATCATAATTTCAAATTAGCAATGATATTTTGAGATATCTGCAATAACCATAATATAGTTTTTCTTTAACCATGATTTTTTATTGGTGACAAATTCACACTCTTCTGGCTTGCTTCCTACATTGCTAATTCAAAGAAATGCAAAATTTCAGTCGGTTAGAGGAAATAAAGAGATAAGATTGGTTCCCATCTAAATCCATGCCCCACTGACTTCTGAGGGCCCAGGTGCAGTAGCCCACTTTAGGTATGTGGCTTGCTTATTATATGTGCGTGGGTCACTCTGCATTCCTACACTAGAATACATAATCCAAGGATTATATAATATAATTCAAGTACACCCAATTCTTGCACCTGCAGGATCCATACTCAAACCATTCATTCCTACATCCACCAAATATTGCTCAGATGTATGTTATGTGTCAGGCTCTACACATCTTATATTTGAATCTCTAGGGGTAGAGTGATGAACTAAAGAGACAACATCCCTGCTCCTGCAGAGTACATATTCTAGCAAGTGTGATCTTATCATGAATAACTGAATTGCTCCTGCTGTTACTTCTACCATTTAAGGATCAGTTACAGCAGAGGAATTATTTTGTACTGTAAACAGATGTCTTGCACATTACCTAGTACAAAGCCATGGTGTTCTTGGCAGATGTTAGATAAGTATTTCTTGAATGAGTGAAAGAGCTGTTCTTTACGCCCTAGTAATAATAACACCAAACCATCAGACAACATTGCTGTAGCTTTTTCCCTCTCTAAAAAGAATAATTCAAGTTATTTTTCTCTGTGATGCCTTGATCAGTAAAAAAAAAACAAAAACAAAAACAAAAACAAAGTATATTAAGTGATAAAAGTTTATCTGGGCAGGATGTTTTCATGAATGCCTTGTGATTAAACATATTACAAGCATACCCTTTAATAACATCTGTGTGTGAGAGTATACTCAAGAAGATTGTTTAAATGGGTGCTGCGAGCACAATACCAGTCATGAAGCCAATTTCTAAATCACTATCAAATATAAGATTGCACCTGTTAAAATAGTAATTTTCTGTAAGGCAGTTTCTGTGTTTACCATAAAATAGCACTAGCTTGATCTTGGATGGAAGATGAAATTGGGTTTTTATCCAAAGAGGCAATAAATAGTAGCATGCTCATTCTCAGCAGGTCTCTGCAGTTGACCTTGCTCATGAACACTATTCCTGAAGAGTAGTAATAGAAAGATTTTTTTTATTAATCTTGCTTATTTCTCACAAGAAAGTAAAGCACGTTTTTTTGTTTACAGTGTTGCCTCAAACTCTATACGGTTGTCAAAAGTTCGACAACTTTACAAGTAAGCAGAGAGAGGATGTAGGAGATTAATCAACCTCAGTTATCTCTTAATTACATAGTCAATCCAATCATTCAATTGAAGCTTGATTGTCCTCCTGATTGACCCCCTTCCTTTTATTACAATTTATTTGCCTCGTCCTGGATTTATTACCTTTCCTATCTCTTCTAGATCCCATGGTTCACCGCTCTATTTAAGCCCTTAATAACACAGCAACTAAATTTTGCCACTGTCTTCCCACCATTCACATCTTAACTATTTCTCAATTTTGATTTAGTCTTGCAATCTTCCTTCTTTATTGCTATGTCCTGCCTGGAAGAGGGAAAA
>NW_011888813.1:6926274-6928591 GCF_000151845.1 Pteropus vampyrus
TGTAACCAACACATTCATGATTCTCAAGGCTGGTCCACACTACTTTTCAGTCCTCATCTTCCTTAACCTGTCTGCCACATCAGATACTACTAACCCTTTTATCCTGAGATTTTCTCCCATCTTATTGTCTGACCTGTTCTTATCAGCCTCTAGATTTTACACTTACCTTCTGGTCTTTCCATCTCATTCTCTTGCTTGAGATTCTCTTTCTTTATCAACATATTAAATGTAGCTTTACTCCTTTGTCCCCTCTTTTATCTTCCCTTGAGTTCATAATTCCACTTAAGCTCATGGCTTCAGGTTCATCTCATGCTGTCAGATTCCAAATAAATTTCTCCCACTCGCATCTCTCTCTTGTGCTTCCTACTACTTACCTCAAAGTTGATATCACATAAAAACCTCAACATCATCATATCCAAATGGAACACGTTACTTTCCCCTTCTTTCTAATATGTGTACCAGGCACCAAATTGTTTCTCTACCTCTGTCCCTATGTTATCCACAAGCATCACATCAGAAATCTGAGTGTCTCCTTCAGCTGACTCTGCTCTCATTCCCAGTCGGGCCCCCTCCTTCTTGCTTTGGAATCTATCTTATGTTCTCATCTACTCTTGCTACTGCCTTAATTCAAGCATCGTTATCTCTTGCTTAGATCAGACAGATATCAGTGTCCGAAGTCTAATAGGTGCAATTTCTGATCCTAAGTATTGCTATTCTCTCACACGGTATCTGACACATCAGCTCTTTGAAGAACTTGAATTTCTTTTAAAAAGATCATGTTTTCCTATGCCTTTTCCTCTGCCCTTTAACATATTGTTCTGTGTGCCTGGAATCATCTTCCCAGTAAATCTGGGAATTACTTATTTATCCTTCTATGCTCATTGAAAACATCACCTCCTTACCGAAGACTTCTTTTGTTTCACTGGACAGAATGAGAAACTTTTATGTATGACTATTTTAGACCTTTTATTGATTTTATACTATGACCTCCACTAAGCTATAATCTAAATGAGAGAAGGAACTATGTTTTATTAACCGTCTTTCCCCTAATGCCTAGCACAGTGCCTGAACCATATTAAACACTCTTTAGTGGATGAAAAAAAGAAGGGATGAATTTGGGAGCAGTATCATGGTAAAAATAATCATATTTGTATGTTCTAAAAAAGGCAACAGTAGCAAACATGGTCCTTAACACACATACACACACACATATACACACAAACACAAAACAGGTAAAGAGAAGGTAGGATTTTATAACAGATTTTCTGACCTGTTCTTATCAGCCTCTAGCTTTTATTGTCTGACCACAAAACATGTTCTTTTGTGTTACCAGAGTCCCAAAGCTCTAGATAAAAATCTGAGAGGGTGACAATCAAACCTGAGCAATAAAATGATTAAAAGCTGATTTTCAGATTATGTCCTCAAGATACTGAACACTCATGCAGCCACTCTTATTATTCTGAGGATATCGATTTCTGTTAAATTAGAGAAATTCTGGGGGATGCATACCGTTTTCAAAGGTGAAGAAAATGAAGAACGGAGCAGTTAAATGATATAAGTAAGTTTATGAGCAATTTTGAGCTCATGGTTGTTATACCAGCTCTCTCCCTCTCCCTCTAAAAAAGCATTTAAAAATGCAAGTGAGAGTAGGGTTACTATTAGAAAAACCATTTACAGACTTCAATACTTTATTGTTAGCAGCACTTTGCTTGTGACTATATCCCTCCACTGATTCAAAGGCACCTGCGTGTCTTGACAGTAAATTCAGAAACCATTCCATTATATTACTGATTGGCTCACAAAGCATCTTTCCTTTACTGGCAACCTTCAAAAATATGTTTAAAAATCAGAAATGAGCTCTATGATTTAATGTTCAGTTACATTGACATTCTTGCCATTAGCTAATATATTTTTCTCAAAAAATGTATTTCTCAAAAAATCGTTTTGTTTTGTTAATGCAGTGTGGTATCTTGGATTGCATCCTGGAACAGAAAAAAGATTCTAGTGAAAAAACTGTAGAATGATGAATAAAGTCTGTAGATTAGATCGTACTATCGTACCAACTCTAATTTCTTAGTTTTAAGAAAGTAACCATGGTTATGCAAGGTGTCGACACTGGGGGAAGCTGGGTGAGAGACATACGGGAATTCTCTTTACTACCTTTACGACTCTTCTGTAAGTCTAAAATTATTTTTTAAAAAAAGTTTTTAAAAACTGTTACCTCATCCTTACATAGATGCTTTCTTAAAATTATTACGGTCATGAAAAAGCAAGTTAATTGGTTCCGATACTCATTATACATTTATCATCTGAAAAT
>NW_011888813.1:6928641-6931439 GCF_000151845.1 Pteropus vampyrus
TCTATGATTTAATGTTCAGTTACATTGACATTCTTGCCATTAGCTAATATATTTTTCTCAAAAAATGTATTTCTCAAAAAATCGTTTTGTTTTGTTAATGCAGTGTGGTATCTTGGATTGCATCCTGGAACAGAAAAAAGATTCTAGTGAAAAAACTGTAGAATGATGAATAAAGTCTGTAGATTAGATCGTACTATTGTACCAACTCTAATTTCTTAGTTTTAAGAAAGTAACCATGGTTATGCAAGGTGTCGACACTGGGGGAAGCTGGGTGAGAGACATACGGGAATTCTCTTTACTACCTTTACGACTCTTCTGTAAGTCTAAAATTATTTTTAAAAAAAAGTTTTTAAAAACTGTTACCTCATCCTTACATAGATGCTTTCTTAAAATTATTACGGTCATGAAAAAGCAAGTTAATTGGTTCCGATACTCATTATACATTTATCATCTGAAAATGTGCATTGGGTACAACAAAGAGCCCAGGCTAGTGGATTCCCAGCAAAGATCAGCATCACAAACTTTAATAAGTACAGATGAGCTTACAGCTGTTGCAACATTACTGCCTGGCCATTGCAAGGAAAGGGAATGAAGTGCCAGGAGATAAAATTGATTTTTTACTCGTACTGCTAGATAATAATGCCTAACATCTATCTTACTTTTAAGATCAAGGCCAAGAACTAAGACACAGCCTAGAGGGGAAAAAAAAAAATCAAAATCAATACTATGCATTATATCCTAGCCACATATGATTCATGCTAAAGTTAATACTATGGATATAGGACAGAGCTAGTAATATCAATTTAAAGTTATTTTTCAAGATTAGAGTTTGTGATCATTTCCATGTGCCAAGGTTACGTTTTTCTCTTCCTGGAAGAGCTCTGAGATAATAAAAGGTGTGTGTGTGCGTGCGCGCGTGTGTGTGTGAGTCTGTGTGTGTGTGTGTATGTGTGTGTACGTGTGTGGAGAGAGGGGGTAATGTGCTAGAGATTAGGCCAAAATTAAAGCAGAATTCAGGACATGTGGAAAATGGCTTTGTTTCATTGCCACCTTCATATAACTGACCGGCAAAAACAGTGAAGGTCAGAATCTGAAGGACACATAAGCTGCATTTGATAGTCACGCATTATTTATTGAGCATGCATTAAGCAGCTAGTGTATGCTTAGAAAACGATATTAAAAGGAAAGAAATCCAATATTTCAGTATACAAAAACTTTACAGAGCAGTAGACTGAAAATAATAATCTGTTTTTTCATTATATAAATACATAATTCTCACTGACATTAGTAGGATATAAGAATGAATAGGGAATGAAAAATTGTACTTTATTTCCATTTATGCCCTATCCTTAGCAGAATCTGCCTCATTTAAACGCAGTTACATGATTCACAGCCTGAATGCAGGCACAGTAGCATCAGAAAATATTAGGAACGCTTGTGTCAGAGCCTGCATCTTAAACTGATGTGATTCTTCTCAGCATGCTTGCATCTTAGATGAGAAATAATACAAGGGCAACGTTCAGAGTGAGGTTTAGAATTTTCGAACACTAAATGTGCGTTTTATATTCAAAGACAGAAATGAGACCCATTCTCAGCATCACAGTGTGTAAACTTTTTATAAATGTGACTATAAGACCTTACTTGGAAGTTCTCATTTAAATTATAATGGACACCTACAATTCTTAATAACAACTTCTATTACTCAGTGAGTACTTACTCCATGTGTACCATGCTAAGAGCTCATGTACTCTTCCGCTAGTAATACCATGCGGCAAAAACAATTATTAGCATCCCCATTTGTTACAAGGAGATACCAAGGAAAGTAAATTATTCAAAGTTAGACAGCCAGTAAGTGGCATTCTGTGGTTCAAACTCAGGCTGTCTGAATCCAGAGTCCATACACATAATCACTCCTCTGAACAATGCTGCTTTCTCAGTTCAATAATTTAATTATGGCAGCAGAATTTCTTTGCCTCCAAAATAACAAACAAAATTGTTCTCATGACTTGAATAGAGCTTTTTTCCTCCTGAAAGACACATTATATCATTGTCTTTTTCCTAATTCTTTGACCTGCCTTAGGAAAGAAAGTTTTTATTTCCCAGAATTCTTTTAAAAACTAAATGTTTAAGTGATAAAAGAGGAAAGAAGCAAAAAAGTTAATCATTGCAATCAGAAGGAGAAGAAATTTCAGGGCTAGATTGTACAAGAGGGATGGCATGCAAGGACACGAGGAAAATGGTTGCTGGTCTGTGTCATTCACAGAGGCTTGAAAATGCTTTGTTAGTGTTGCAAATATTATACGTAGAGAGGGGAGGACAAATGTTCCTTGGGGCCACATGGAACAGTAATATCCCATAAGGCATGTGGCACCAGAGATGCAAGAAGAAACAAGAGAAAGCCCTAACCACTGCAGAAAGAGAAAGTATGAGCAGGAAGGCCATCACCAACGCTAAGACTGGCTCTGGAATACACATAATTGTGTAAAAAAACAAGACATGCCATGGTCTGAGGTTGAGCGTGGGTATCTTCTCCTGGTGCTCAAAATGCTATACTTGCAAACTTAGCATGATTGAGAGGGTCGACAATGCCTCTAAGGAGGAGGTCATGTGGATTGCAGGTGCTTAGTGATTGCACACAAGGGTGATTGCAGCGAGGTGAGTCCCACTCTGCACTGCCCTTGACATGCAGAGGGGCCAAGCTGCCTCCTAAAAAGGAAGACATTTTAAACAGAAAATAATCAAAGAAATTTCAGGAGAAATGCAATGAAAGGGAAAAGAATGCCTTCTGGAAAAGTGGT